>NW_006800379.1:237136-267013 GCF_000485575.1 Poecilia formosa | reverse complement strand
TGGTGTGGTACGTGGTGCGGTACGTGGTATGGTGTGGTACGTGGTGCGGTACGTGGTGTGGTACGTGGTGTGGTACATGTGGCTCTCCATGGTTCTAATTCCAACCTAGTGGCTTTTCCTGCACATCTTCATTCCCTTCTCTCCTCTCAACACATTTTCCGTCTACTGTGGACATAGACAGAATTTCTTGAGACGTCGCACATATTTCAAGAAACGCCACAAAGAATTCAAGAAATCCTAGAAAAGCTACGGTGTGAATTAACGCGAAACAGTGAAAGGAAATTTCTAGGTGTATTTATATATCAAAAGCATGAAATTGCTTGCAAGTAATGAGGCTTTCAGAACAAATGCAATATATTCATGTTTTAACTTTTTATTTTGTGTCCCCAGCTCATTTTGTTAACGTAGCTCAAGGTGAACTGTGTGTTTTCTAATGTGTGTGTGTGTGCTTGTGTGTGTGAGTGAGTCTGTGTTTGCACCATAATTTAACTGGGTCCCACCCTCCCACAGCGGAGATGGTCAGATTTAATCAGATAAACTCTCGGTGCAGCAGCTGTTGGACCAGCCCCAGCCTCCATGACCCAGTGTCCCTGCCTCCCCTTCCTCCCACTCTCCTGCTCTTCCTCTTAATTCCTCTATATTCTCTCTGTATCTGATCCTCTTTAACTACATCTGTGTATAAAGTACGCCTTGAAAACACACACACGCACGCAGCATATTCTAGAGCATGTCCTCCCGAGCAAGACGTTGCTCTTACAAACACTGCAGGCACGGTAAGGTCAGAGGACAGCTCACAGATGCATCAGCAATCCAAGCGTCTGAGGATCTGGTTCAATAAAACTTCTCTTTGGAAGAAAACAAACCTGAGCATATATTATTTATTTGTTTATTTATTTATTTAGGGACTGACCACCAAGCACATGGTTTTTGAGCGTCCATCTGAAGGAGGGATAGTGAAAACAGGACACTGTGTGTGTGTGTGTGTGTGTGTGTGTGTGTGTGTGTGTGTGTGTGTGTGTTGCTGTGATCTTAGACCTTTTCCTCACATACCTCAGGGTCTAATTGCCATGCAACGCTCACTGTGCTTCTTTTAGTTTTGCACCAAAAGGCTGTGTGCAGGCTACCTTAAAATGTGATCGTATTCATAATCAGACCTCTCATTAGCACATATCTTTCCACTGTGAGTCAGTGCATTGTCTTTCTATAGATGTCCCTTTCCCCCAGAATGACATGCTTTTCAATTAAGTTCATGTCAAGCATCGTAAGATTAAAATCGAAACAAAAATCAGCTAATGCTTAATGTTGATTTTCCTGACTTCAAATTTAATGCAACGTGTGGTTGTGCATCAGGAGCGATTAGGGAAATAATTGCCTTCTTATTGTTTAATAAGAGCAACGCATTTCTGGACTACTTCTGATGCTCACTTTGAAATCTAGTTCAAGCCTTCATCTCGTTAAGCTCTGGAACTGCACTTGACTTTGTTCTCGTAACTGTCCCAGCTCATTTTCACTTTCTCCGATGAACTCGTTGGTCACGGCGTTTCTTTAAAGCCAGACCTCCTGCCGACACGGACAACACGACAAGCACACACGAAAGCTTTAGCCACGCTAGCTGGCGTGCACATACGCCAAGACGTGACACTCCTGGAACGCCTTTCCCAACACACACCCACTTTACATGCGAATGTTCCCAAAGTGCATATGCAGCACTACCGAGACAGAAAGAGCAGCGGGGAGTCGAGGGCGGTCTGCTTAATGAATCCCCGCTGAGCTGACAGCACTCTGGTTTGGCTTTATGAGGACGTGTGCTAGCGTGATCAGTTGAAGCTTATATAGGAAGCAGGCCTGATACAGTGGGATAGTACTTCTAGTCTGGATTACAAACGCTCACACAGGCTGACGGGCTTTTCAAGTTCCCTTCCCCAGGAAGGGTAGTGACTCGGTGGCCCCCTGTGGAGCGTCATTAGCTGTTTGGGGAAGCTATGATTTGATGTGACAGACAGTACACAGAACGCTTAACCCTGAAACTGTGAACTTACTTGAATCTGATTGAATGTGAACAGCATAACAGTTTTAATATAGTTTTGCCATTAAATGCGTTTTTCAGTTTAACTGCCATGCTGCGGCTCTGTTTTACTAGCAAAACATGAGATATTTGCAAGATAGGGACATTTTTCAATAAAATTTTAGAGGGTCCTACCAGTAAAGTGAAAAAGGAGACAACATGGGTTTTCAACAGCAAGGTGTCTCATTCACTGCTATTAAATAGGAACATATTTGATGGCTTTTCATACATCTAGTACCAATAAACGTGGAGGGCGTCGTACCTGTGAGTGATACTCTCTGTTTTCTATGCCCAGAAATGTCAGCGGATATAACCAAACATTATAAAAGACCTCCTGAGGCATATCTGACTAGGACAGGGATTTACGAAATCTTGGCCGCGTCCCATTCAGCTACAAGAAGACACCAAACTGTCTCGCAGCAGGATGGAGACAAAGCTCTGCCAGATCTAATTAGTTCGCTGTTTGACTGTCGAGTTCCACCTGAGCTCGAGTTGAAAAGGGATTCATGTCCGTTCGAGCGCTTTCATCTCTCTGTAGACTCCCTTCAGCTCATGCTCCCGTTCCTCAGCTGAGGCGGTTCCCCCCACAACGACACAAACTGAGCAACCAAAGTGAGCAGAAGCAACAAACGATGAAATCATCAAACCTAGTCCTGTAAGAAAATACCAAAGTATCATAATTAACAGAAATAAATGCTTAAAGTTAGTCTAAAGGTGACAAATCTGTATAATATTGGAATTTAGCTACTGAACTTTTTTATAAAATGACAATTTTATTTAATGACATCATAAAACTGCATTTGCACGGCTGTCTCAAAAAATCTGCACCCAGCATGCAGAAATTGTGGAATACCAGGAAGTTCAGACGAACACACATTTAGGTGAGATAAAGCAGCGAGTTTCTATAACGCCGTCTCTTTCCAACAACACGCAGTGGGTTATTTATCTGCGCAGTAAGCAGCTTACTTCTAGACCGCCTATGTTTAAACAAAACACAGCCACCCCAACCCTTTTCTAGCATGAGATCACTGGGTTTGTGATGAAGTCGGGATGTTGCAGCAGCAGGTGATTTCAGCTTTAAAGAGTGAATAGTAAAAGGAGCATAAGTGTCACAGAAGGTGGTAGGTGTTCAACCTCGAAAGGCATTCAGAGCTTCTTGAGATGAATATTTATTGTCAGTGATCGTCACTGCTCAGCGAATTCACAAACGGGCAGAAAAAGACTTGTGTTTTATTAAGATTTAAGCTTCTGTTTATATTTGCGCACATTCCTGCTGCTTTTATTCTGAATAATGCAAGAGGTACTTTCACCACTTAAATCTGAGGTATTAAATCATGTCACTGTACTTGTAATGCAACAATGTGGATAAATCGGTTGCTGAACACAGAAACATGATCACCAAGGCATATGTTGTGATCACATGACACACACTGAGTTTGATCTGGGATGAAACTCTCAGTGAACTGCTGGAAGCAGGAAGGGCTCGTTACGTCATGCTGACAAGATCAGATTCTGCACATTTGGCACTCAAATGATGGAGGTGTCCTTCTGCTTGGCTGTCTTCTATAATGTGTAGAAAAACTATATTTCTGGTTCACGGTTTCAGTACAGATTTAAGATTTGAGGGGAATATTGAATATTGCAATACTTTCCTATAACAAAATAGATCTGCAGAAAGAAATTGTTACGATCCGTGTTTCTGTGTGTTTATTTTTGAGTTTCTGTGTAGTCCTGTTCCCTGTGAGTCTGTCTCTGCGTCTTCTCCATTGATTGTTTCCCAGGTGTGTCTCATTCCCTTAATTACCCCATGTGTATTTAAACCCACCTGTTGTCTGTGTTCCTCGTCGGGTCCTTGTCTATTGTTGTCAACGTATGTCTTGGTCTGCATCAGTCTGTCTGTCGTCACAGTTGAACTGCTAAGTCCTGTGTTGGTGTCAGCGCTAGTGTTTCAGTCTCTCTAGTCAGTTGCTACCGGCATCTAGCTGTGTGCTTGCCTCTTGCCGTGCTGCCTGTCTTGGACTGTTTTTGAGCTTTATCTCATCATTAAACCATCATTATCATCTTCATACCTGGGTCTCTGCGTTCTCTCCTCACCACCAACCACACCTCGCTTCATGACAGAAATGATTAATAAAATATCTTACATATGCATAGTTGTATGCTCTATATAGAGATTTCCCTTAGCTTTGATTGTATTTCTCACAATTTTGTAATTTATCATTGTTTATTAAACTCTGAAAGCTGTGTGGCTTTAATATTCTGTCCTAGAATGCGGTTAGATGTGCCCTTTTTTTTTGAGCACCTGCCCCTTTAGTGGTCTCTGCACGGCCCTGCTTAGGGCTTAGTTAAAAGCAAAGAGCTGTGCTGAAAAATATTGACAGAAATCTTCTTGAACTATCTTGAGTTTGCATAAAGAGCTAGCAGCTAACAAAGCTAATGAAAGTCAATCAAACTAGAGCTCAAACGCTGCTGGTGACCCACTAGTCATTTTCTGTTATTCTGACTGGATTAGAAAAGTAGAGAAGAAACNAAATATCTTACATATGCATAGTTGTATGCTCTATATAGAGATTTCCCTTAGCTTTGATTGTATTTCTCACAATTTTGTAATTTATCATTGTTTATTAAACTCTGAAAGCTGTGTGGCTTTAATATTCTGTCCTAGAATGCGGTTAGATGTGCCCTTTTTTTGAGCACCTGCCCCTTTAGTGGTCTCTGCACAGCCCTGCTTAGGGCTTAGTTAAAAGCAAAGAGCTGTGCTGAAAAATATTGAGACAGAAATCTTCTTGAACTCTCTTGAGTTTGCATAAAGAGCTAGCAGCTAACAAAGCTAATGAAAGTCAATCAAACTAGAGCTCAAACGCTGCTGGTGACCCACTAGTCATTTTATGGTTAATTCAAATCAGCTGATATCACTCTGTTATTCTGACTGGATTAGAAAAGTAGAGAAGAAACGTGCAATGTCAAATTATTTGCTTTGTTCAATAATAGCGACGACCAGAGAAGTCTTTTTTAGCGTGATAAATATTTGATAAATAAGCCTGTGGATCCCTAGGGTGTAACAATAGCAGAATTCCAGATTCAAGTCTTGCTCTGTACACTTATGATGAGAGTCTACACGCAAGGATGAATTAAACAAAAAGGAAATGCAAATGCCTTGACGTTTAAGACATGGTTCAAAAGAACGTGGGGAAATGTAGCTATTTTGTTCTGCTGAATCTGCTTCTTCTCCGCCCTAATGCGTGTCTCAAGGCCTTTTCATGTCCACCGAATCAGTAATTATGTAAAAAGAAAAAAGAAGAAAAAAATAACCCTCGAGTTTTATTGCTCCCTGGTATTTTGCCAAAACGAGAACACTTGTACTGGTCTCAATTATCCTGTCAACCGTATGAAATGTATATGGAAATGCTCCACTTTTAAAAGGTGTAGCGGGTTGCAAATTATCGTGCCTTCTATTTGCAATGCGGCAGGAAATCACTGGTGCAGATAATGCAGGTTTAATGGGGTTATTACTGCCATTTATTGCCTTGCAGTGTGGCAGCATGTCTTTGAGATCCTGAGTGACAGATTCTTGCCACTTTGCTGCCGTGGCCCTCTAGACGGCTGTCGACCCCGGAAGATCTGTGAGACAAAGACTTTTTCATCTCGTCTTTTTATATTTTGCATTTGAAGAGCTCCCCTTGTGTTTCTAGGCAGGTACAAGGCAGTGAAAGTGACAGATGCAATCTAAAGCTTTTTCCATCTTTTCTAAAGTAAGAGGCTGCCAGTTTGCCGAATTTAAGAATAAATAAGGTTAACGTGGATTCATTGCAAATCTATAAGTAAACAGAAAGTAAGACAGATCATATTAAAGATTCCCAACTTATATGTTATAAAGAACTGCTTTGAACAGTTATAATTTCAGGTCTTTTTGGGGAACTTTGGATCTTCAGAGACTAAAATATTTGCCCATGTTTTATAAATAGCTCAAGCTCAGTCTGACTGGATGGAGAGCATCTGTGAAACATCTTTTTTTTTTAACTCTTGTCCCAGATTTTTCTCTAGACATGTCTGGACTTTAACTGGGTCCTTCTAATGATAATGCTTCAATAGAAAACATTCTGTCAGCTCAGGTTTAAGCTTTTTGCTGCCTCCAATAGGTTTTCTCCTGTATTTAGCTCCATTCAATTTCCCATCAACTCCAGAATTTATGTGCATACAGGAGGATAGCATTCCCACAGAATGACGCTGCCACCTCCATGTTTCTTACTTTGGACGGTGTGGTCAGAGTGTTGTGTAGAGTTAGCATAGAATTTGCCTCTGAGCACCTTATTGATCTTTCCGATCTTCCCCTGGTCATCATGGTGATTTTGTTCTCTGCTCATTTCTTCATAGAGTCCTTCATAAAACACCTGGATGCATTTCAGTAGACTCCTTGGGTATTTGTCTGCACTGGAGTATATTTAAGGCTATTAGAGTAAAATCTAATTCTTTATAGATTTTCTTTTTCCATCCACTTTGCTTGTAAATGTCCGCTCCGTGTTTATATGTGCTGATTGTGGGTTGTTGCCATGGTGCCCAAGCTGTAGCTTGGTTCATGTTGAGTTAGCGCCTTCATTTAAACCGAAAAATAAGAGGAAGTGTCGCTAGTCTCCTGTCAGTCAGCACTTTGGGCCGAAATATCCCACGGACAAGAGGAAATGGAGGATATTCTTCTTCTTTGACCCTGAACTGTTGCGCGCATTCTTCAGAACAGGCTACAGGCTAAAGGCAGCACAACACGGACTTTACCGCCATAAACGTCGCAGCCCTTAAAGTCCAATTGGACAGCGGGAGCGAGGTACATGTTTAGAGCGGCATTAGTTCGTGAAGTTAGCGTTTTTGTGTAATGATTAATGTTTTATGTGCACTTAAGCACTTAAGAAGATGTATTTAATTTTTCTTTTAGTTTTCACGGTGTTTTCGATGCACTTCAGCAAACCTGGTTTCGAACAAAGTAAGTGGGAATCTACTGCACAGGTAGAAGCTCTCCCTGTTTTCTTGGGTCTGAGGGACTGCTATATAGCTTACTTAGTGTTGGTCTATCACATAACTTCACAACCCTGCAAAAAAAACAAAAAACAACAAGAACATAAAATTAGTACACCTAATATAAGACAAAACTTATAAAGCTTACAAGTAACTTTTCAGCAACATGTAGGAACTTTTCTTAAAGTAAAATTGTCCTTAATATTGATGAAAAAGTACTAGTTCCATTGGCAGATTATTTCACTTGTAACACCATTTCTTCCATGGTAGAAGTGAATCAATCTGCCAGTGGAACCAGTACTTTTTCATCAATATTAAGGTTTTTTTTTTTTACTTTAAACAAGCTTCTATACATTGCTGGAAATTTACTTGTAAGTTAAATTTGTCGTATTTCAAGTGTACTGAGATATTTGCACTAGAAACTAGTAGAGCAAAAATACTTAAGATTTTCTATTTTTGCAGTGGAAAAAACACACACACATTGAAGCTTGTGGATGTAGCATGACAAAATATAAAATGGTTCAAGGAGCGGGAACACTTCTGTAAGGTGCAGAATGTGATCAATTAGAGTCATTTTTACCATCAGTTACCATCTCTCAAACCGCTCCAAGTGTAATGTAATCACGGCATTAAAGTGCAGTCTTTCCTTTTCATCATGCATTAGCGTTGCTCCCCTCACAGGTAATCTGGAGACAACACAGTGATGTAATAAGACATAGCGCTGGCTCCTGGCTTCACTATTGATCCAATTTGTGATTCCCATCTGAGCTTTGGCAGCAGGCTGACTTGCAGGGTGCCAAGCAAACAGACAGGCTGACTGGGTGATGCAGGAGCCAGAGCCAAGCCCGCACAAAGCTCCACTGATCTGAATGTGAACACAGTTTGACTCAAATCCAGACAGAAGCTGCTCCACTCCGAGAGGGATGCAGAGATGAGTGGCACTTACAGGCTCAGATTGCAGATGTGCTTCACGGGCTGATGACCGGTTTGGTCGTCTGATTGGGCCAAGTGTCTCTTTGTTATTGCGGCAAATTGCCAAATTGCGAGAGACAAGAAACAATCTGAGCAACTGGTCTAGTTGTCTTTTAAAACATAAGATGAGGAGAAAAAGATGAGTTTATATATTTTTTTAAACTAGGAGTTTGCAAGAAGAGCAACGTAGAGTGTGTGAATACACAGTTCAAAAAGCTTTCTGGTGCATGAAATCATATGCATAGAATCACTTTATTTTTGGTTCAGTTATCACTTTGTTGTTTTTTCTGTCATTTTTGGCAGATCAAAGAAGTATCCCAGCTTGTTTTTATTGAAAATGTTTTATGTTTAATCTGCATTTTTATTTCAATGCACAATATAGTAACTACAAAGAAGACAGTTTATTGCTGCTATGTTTTATATCTGAATACTTTTAGACAAATAAACATAGCCTCTGTTTATTTGAAATATTGTATTTTCAGAGCAGTGTTGGCTCTCTGACTGTCCTCTGTCCGGCATGTCTGTCCCTGTAACCATGTAGAAATAATGCGTGGCTTGTCTTGGGTCTGGGATGCTGTTCCAGCTCGGTTTGACGTCACACCTGCCGTGGACCTACAGCAGAGTGGAAACCATGTGATGGAAAAAAAGCCTTCCAAAATCTATCTCACCTGCTTTCTTCTGCTACTGTAATTTAAACAGTCTGTCTGTCTGCCTGGTAAATCAACAGGATTCACCAGCAGTTGTAAATAATGCCCAAAGTTAACAGTTACTGGCAATACTATCAATAATATAGTTACCTCCATTTTATGCACTTAAACGTTAAAGCAAATTTGTGCCTTTAAAGTTTAAGCGTTTTCGCTAATAGTGCATGCACAGTGCTACGTGTGGCTCTTATTTAGGTGACGCTAAGCATCAAAAGTGCAACAAACACTTCTGAACGTCTAACAGCCATGTTGGATAATGAGCTTGGTGACATTTTTCATGTCTAGACGACATTGGTGTTTAGTTTTTTCTGATGTTTGGTGGTGTTCTTATGCCAGTCCAATCTTGGCATAATGTTGGTTTGTGCTAATTTTTGTTTTCTTAAGTTTTCCACGGCCTCTGTGTTTCTTTGCGGTGCTACATGTGTTCAGTCATTTATGACAGTCAGGCCTTCCTCAGTTGCCACAGACTTCCTGCTCATATCGAAATGAACCAAAATTAGTGAGGGACGTTTCTGACTTCTTGTTGAATCCATGGCCCAAAGAATTAAGGCCGTTCTCAAAATGTGGCCCAACTCAGCTGAAGCATAGTGTACCTAATAAAATGGCCGGTGAGTGTAGCTATGTGGTGACGTCTCTTCACTGTTGCTCCAAACATCCTGAGCTCATCCAAAGTCTTGTTATGTCGCAGAACTGAGCCGAATAAATCTTTGATATTCTGGATCAATAATGAAAACTGGAGTATGAATCAGAGCTGTGAACCCTCTGCTCACCCAGAAACGTTAGCTGCTTTCAAAGGTATGACGAGAAAAATACCAGGCTGTTCCCGAATCCTCCTGACGGCACATTGAGCTACTCGTGCCAGAGCGCCGTGAGTGCTGCTGCTTTGAGCTGAGGTTGCCACGAGGAGCCAAGAATCCTCTGAGTGATGCTAATGGATTCTGCCCTTGTTTCTGATTACATTCTCAGCACTAGAAACGCACTCATCTGCTCAAATTAATATTCAAAACGAGAAAAAAAACAGATCCTCCCCCACTTTTCTTTTTTTTCTAGACCAAATATCTGCAAATGATGGTTTGTTTTCTGAAGATGAATTACTCCTTTTCATTTCCAATCTAAACTTTTAATGCTGTGTATTCAGCGGCACTTTGCTGTCCAAATACGGCTAATGATCCCTGTGTATGTTGAATTCACAGCTTGGCATCCCTTAGATGCTTTCTGTTCCCTCATGCATATTGTGGTGCTTCGCCGTGGCTGCAGGGAGACGCTGCACGTGTGTGTGTGCGCACATGCGTGCGTGTGTGTGTGTGAGTGCATGTGTGTGTGCTGTGTAGTGAACCATCATTGCAGTTGCAAAGTTTTTGCTCTGGAAATGTAAAACAGGCAACACAGGAATAACAAGCTCAGATATTTATAACTGTGCCGCATAATTTCAACTCCATAAATGTCACCGTTTTCGCTGCCTTTCCTCTTTGTCTATTATTCTCTTCAACGCCACTTCCCCGCCATCCATCAGAACCTTTCCCTCTCCCTTCTCCTCTCCACGTCTTTTACTCACTTCTCATCAAGTTATCATTGCTTCACATTGCTCAAACCCATGAACTGCCCTCTTCCCCCACAAACACTCTGCACAGTTATTCTCTCTCTTTTTCTATTCTGTGATTTAGGTCACTGACTGACTAAAAGACTACACACAGCTGGCCTATAAACCTTTCTTTGCAGTCCCCTCCCCTCTGTATCACACGGAGCATGATGAATCAGTCTTTTTCCCTGAATCTCGCCCACAGTGTCCCAAAGAACTTCTTTTTTTTCTGTGCATCTGTAAATATCTATTTTCTTCCCTTTAACTTGATCTGCAATCGACTTTCCCTGCTTGTAAAATTTCTGCACATTTTTTCTAGATATTCCTTCGCTCTTTCATATGCAAATCACTGGCATTCAAAATATAATTTGTGTTCATAGAGCACATGTGTTTTCTGGCCTGTGGAGAATGCTGGGAAGCTTTAGAGACCTATCAGCAGATCGTTAGAGCTTTTTCATTTATCAGACATAAAACGAGGTTATGTCAGTGAACACATCATGTGTGTTGAGGAGTTTATAATAGTTTTGCTAGACTATTTTTAAAACTCTTCATATTGTTTGAGTGTGAAACAGAATTTGATAAAGTGTAATTCAAGCCAGCATCTTGTGGTTATTTTTTATTTTATGTATTTATTTTGATCAGAACCACCAAATTTTTCAAAAAAAAACAAAAAACAAAAAAACGATTCAGATGTAATCAAAATTATATAATTCAAAGATGGAGCATCCTAAAAATACTGCCCAGTTTTATAATAATCTATTTCACGTTCAAAGGTGAGTTTTCTATTCAAATTTGGGTTTTACTGCACTGCCTCTAGCGGCAGAAATGAGTATTACAGCAACAAACACAAGACTCGACAGAAGGGTTGCCTTGTTTGACTTTCTGGACTGAAGAGGAGGAAATATGTTTTAGCTTCTTTTTTTAAATTGATGATTTTTTTGTTTGGACTTAATTAAATAAAACCAAAACAAAAGAACAATTGATCAGAGTTTGTAAATCACATTTATTTTACCCTAAGAGAAAACAATCTGGTAGTAAAAGAAAAAAGAAAACATCAGAAGATCTTTTAAAAATATTTTAGCAAAATGTGGCTTCTTAATTTCTACACAAATAAATTGTTTTTGCTGGCATAATAACTCAGATGAGGATATTATTCGTTTGTCATTATGTTGTTTGTTTTCTTTGGATAAACAGAACAGCAATAGGTCAACAATTTAATGACCAAACTGTCCATGCATGCAGGCTCACCCTCTCTAATTTTGTCATCTAATAACATGGCCACCAGACGCAGCGCACAATCCAACATCCAGGCATACACACTCAGCGAAGCATTCAGATGAAGACGGTGACACACCCTCAGCACACACACGCGCACACACACACACACGCACACACACACACACAAGCTTAATCACATAATCTCTGGGCAAATAATTAATGGCATCATTTTTGGATGGTGCAACGAGACGCTGGGCAATTGGGCGCCGGAGGTAATAAAGCAGAGACAGAATAGAGGAACAGGAACAAAGACGGTCTTAAAAATAGTAGAGAGCAGGGAAAATGGGTTGAAGGAAGGAATAAAGACAGCAGTGTTACGGGAAAAGAAATGCTGGGTGGGTGTTATGAAGCGTTTGGCATTTCAGTACATGCTCTTACACTAGCTAGTATTTTTGAGTCTAAAATTATCTAAATTTGTCCAAAAGGAGACTCACAGGTGAAGCCAAAAAACCAGAATACTCTGAGACACAGAACAGAGATTTCATTTTTTATTTGTTGTAGTGTTTTTACACGACTGTATAGAGAACCGATTCTGAAAGTTATTTCAAACTATGTATAGAAAAAAGTTTCACTGTTTTGACTGGCTATTTATAAATTGACCCTGATTATTACTGTTTCTTAACCTTAAGAAGCTTTTATTTAATAATTCGATAAAATAAATGGACAAACGAGGATAGACGATGGATGGATGGATGGATGGATGGATGGATGGATGGATGGATGGATGGATGGATGGATGGATGGACAGGCGTTTTCTTCAAGTTTGTACTAAGACCTTTAGACACGATCTTTCAAATATCAACTCAGATTGGTTCACCAGACAAAAATAAAATATTTGTTAAACCAGCGACTCAATTCAGTTTCACTAATAGAGAACAAATGTCGTCCCCCTCCTCCAAAAAAAATATTTTTTCAGTTCAGCTACATACATTCCAACTCATCTTACAGTACATAAGGCTCAGTCAATTATTCAAAGTAGTTAAAAAAGTTTCTAAGGAAACCCAGAGGACTGCGTCAAGTCAATGACATGCAGACAATTTTTAAATTTGGATTTCAACAGAAAAAAGTCGACCTTCAAGCGACTTTGAGAGTTGAAGGCATCACAGTCCAAATGACTGCGATGCAAAACTTTCTCACAGTAGCACTAAAAAGAGTTAGATTTATTAAAGAGCCTTGCAAAAAATAAAAAAAAATAAGTAAAACGAATGAGTAATATAGATACATTAAAAACTATACTTGACCCAGAGTTAAAATTATCTCATATGCCTACAAGAATTTTTAACTTCCATGTAGCTCATCAGCTCATATATGATCACAAAATTTTAATCTAGGCAGGTCAAGAGTTTGATATGCATTTCTGTTTTTTTTTCTTTTGCCTCCTCCGGGAGCTCTGAAGGTTTCTTTCCTGTGGCGGTGGGGAACACCTGGGAACCGTGTTCAAAAATGAGCAGGAATGAAAAAAGCTAAAGAGAGCAAGTGTCATTTTAACGCGAACAAGACAGAGGGTGAGCGAAGAGGAGCCGAGAACAGGGACTTTAATGATGAAACGAGGAGCCAGCTGTTAAATTTACAGCTATGGTTCACAGGAGAAGGGCCAGCTCTACAGGAGGTTTCCTTTTTTTTGTCTCCTCTTTTTTTTTCTCCTCCCCACCCCACAATTCTTTCATCTTATTCATCAAGAGATGCGCGTCCCCGTGGAGAGGCGAGGCTCATTATTCATGCGCGCACAATCATGGCACGCGCTGGGCAGCTGCCGCCATATGCCTCTCTCTCTCCTCTCTCTCTCTCTTTGTGTGTGTGTGCGTGTGTGTGTGAATATGAAGAGATGGAGCTTTTTTTTTTTTTTCCAGCAAGTGTCTGTCTCGCCTCTTTGAGTGGTGGGCACCCGCGTTTAGCCACACACATACATAAAATCAGACCTGGCTCAGTCACCCTTGGCCTTTAGTTAAATATGCATCAGCGCTGCCTCACTTCCAGGCAGAAGGCGAGTGGCCCCCTGCTGGCCCCGCACAGGAGTTCCCTGGTTTTATTTGAGGGGGTTGCTAGGAAGGGGAACCCAGGATACAGACAGCCTGTGGCCTACCCCGCTACCCCTCCAAACCCCCCTCGTATTCTCCCTTTGGGATGGATCAACAGAGAAAGGCTGAGGGCAGGAGGCAATTAGAGGGGAGTGTTATACGAGAGGGGAAAGGCAATGAGGACACAAAACGACCTTATCTGCAGAGGTTACCTTTGCTGTCATCATTTCTCTTTTGATATTTCTCCGTCTTGCTCTTTGTGTTTGTTGGGTTTTTGTGTGTGCATGTGCGCGCTTAAGGTTCCACTTATTTATTTTCCAGCTTTTTTTCCTTTCAGTCGTCTTGCCTCGACCTCGGTGGTCACCTTTACATCTCCCTTGTCTTTCTGTCTCACTCTGTTTCGCTCAGTCTTACTGTACCCCGCGTAAACACCCCCCACCACACAACAAACACGCACACACGCACACACACACACACACACACACACACACGCAGACCAGTGGACTGTTCCCATGGAAACTCACATCGACAGAAAGCATACTGGCCTCTGCCTGGAAGCTCGAAGCAGTGTGGAGACTTCCTGCGAAGAGTCAGCCGGTTATTGATCCATCAGCACATGGAGGCCAGCTGACTGCCCAAACATACACACACACGCACACACACACTTATTCTCTGGTTACCATAGACAAACAAGAAGCTGAAACTGAACCCGGTGCTGGTTCGTGATTTTGCTTTGATGAGAGTGAAACTGAACCATAAAACATGTCAAACAATGACCTCTAGTCATTTCTAAGGCACTCAGCAAAATATTGTGATTTTTTTTATTAGTTGGAGATGAAGAATAAGAGTAAGGGTGACGGAATGAAGAGCCGAACCAGAGATGAGGAGAGACCTAGTCGAGGGTGAGGCAGAGTGGGGTTGAAAAATGTGGTAGCTGAATTGGGTAGAAGGAGACCAGAGGTTGAGGAGTGGGTGGTTCTGCTACCAAACCTAAGTTAATACGTTATTTATTTGGCCACGTCGGCAGAATTTTGTCCTGTAGTTGGTGGGTTGCTGGTTTGAAAACCTCCGCTTGAAAACCTTGGGCAAGACACTTCACCTCACCTTGCCTGCTGGTGGCGCCGCTGCATGGCACCACCACCTCTGTCAGTGTACCCCAGCACTTCGGAGTCCTCTGGACTAGATAAAACACTGCACAAGTTTAGGCCATTTACCATTTAATTTAGCATGGGACACATGCTCAAAGAGACTTAATTTCTTGTGGCTTTCTTTTTTTTAACAATCGATTTCTTCCTGCCGTTTTACCACCAGATTTCCGAGGTGTATGAGTAATAGTTGTCCTGTCAGCTGATCCTCCGTCCTGGTCTGTGAATTTCAGAGG
The DNA here is from genome assembly GCF_000485575.1 of Poecilia formosa. Classification (NCBI taxonomy): domain Eukaryota; kingdom Metazoa; phylum Chordata; class Actinopteri; order Cyprinodontiformes; family Poeciliidae; genus Poecilia; species Poecilia formosa. Next base: position 252,009 of record NW_006800379.1, on the reverse strand, counting down.
ATGGCTTGAAATCCTCAAAGCTAATTATTATGTGACCTCTCTAGCAAACCGCTATTGCTTTCACATAACAACTGGATTTATGCTCCTGAAGGCAATTGGTTTCAGTGGATTTTATTTAGGGGTTTCAGAGTAAAGGGAGTGGAAAATAGACAGTTTTGTATGTGTAAAAATCTATATATTTCTTTCCACTGCACCATGCTGTCTCAGGGTCTCAACATGTGAAAAAGTTGAAGGATTATGAATTCTCAATTTAGCATTATGTACATGCATCTATCCCACTAACTGTTTATGTGATCCTTGCTTATTTTCTTACACCTCTTGACATGATGTCTATAGTTTTTTTTTTTTTCATTCAAAATATTCTACAAGTGCCTCATTTAAATTGTGTTTAATGTTGATTTTATTGTTATAGTCATGTATTTAAGGTGACACTTCCACTTCCAAGCTGACACAGATAGTAGAGATGAATTTCAGGATAACAGAGTAAACCCACATTCGCTCAATGTTCACATTCTCATGTTTTTTTGAGGGAAACGTCAGAACAGAACACACTAAAACAATCATTCCCTCGAGGCGAGTAATAATTAAATTCATAGGATTCCAACATGACCTTTTGGTTGCTTCGTAATTGTTGTAAGAGCTCCTCCCCAAAGCCCCGCAAGCAAAACAATTTGAAAAATGCAGATCCTGCTCTTCAACACCTGACGCCACGGTATTGAAATGTTTTATAGTAGTTTGTAGTTGTGCCTTTTTCTTGCAAAAGTCTCTAAAGTTAGTTTTCTTATATTAAACCAGTTTAACAGTCACACGGAGCCGTTTGCAAGCAGCATTTTTTTCAGTTTTAACTCGCCGTTCATATTAGCATGCGGATGGATATTAATAAGCTGCAGAGCGGATGGCAGCAGAGTGGACCAGTGTTCGGATCCATATTACCTCAACTAAATTAGGAATACATTTTTTTCATATGAATGATGTCTGCACATTTCTGATTTCGCTGCAAGCTGATGGTTATTAGAAGCTGCTCTCAGGCTCCTGGTTCTACCTAGAGAAAGTCAGAGAGTTCAGTTTTTTGTCTTCATTTTGTTAGTTACAGTAAGACCACACAGCAGGGAGCACTGGGGTCCTTAGTGAAGCAAATCTTTCTACTTTTAGGAGAAATTCTTCCAGGAAGTCATTCCATCCCATTAACAGGCAGGTAGGAGAGCTTGGTTCTGTTTTCCTGGATAATTGCCTCTTGAGGAGTAAAATGCTTTCTCTCTCTCTGGGACGTGTTCATTTAAAGCTGAAATGAACAGCAGCGGTGAAAGTTATTTCTCAACTACCTGCAGATGAATTCAGACTTTAAGCTGCAGAGTCGGTCAATGAAAAAAGGAAAACAAAATTATGTGGGATCAAAACCGAAAAAGCAAAACACATTTTCTCCCCTTACAGGAACAAAACTGAAGAAATGGTCAAAAGACAGCTTTTCGGCTCAAAAACACTCGTTGGCATTCTGCGTCCATGTGCGGCAGGTTTACGAAACGACACAGCAATGTCAATTGAAAAGCAACATTTCATAGATTGAAGAACCCATGGAGTGAAATTGATTACTTTCCTTGAAAAGGTTGGCAATCTTCTCAGCATTTCTTATTAGGAAAGTTCTGCAGCAAAACAGAAGAAACCTCCATGTCAGTTCTCTAATGAAAGGCTTGTAACATTTGTTTGGTTCTGCACTGCAGTTAGTTAGACATGAGGGTTCACTGTACAAATGGAGGTTAATAGCTTTGGATTGGATGATTATATAGCTTAATGTAATTACTTAGACTTCAACGAGGCCGGTTGCTGCCAGTCGTCAGGGAGCCGGATGCAATAAAAACACTTGTTTGGACATTTGCATTTTACATGCAATCTAATTTTCAACTTTTATCGTTACCTTCTTCTTCGTATGTAACCGCACTACAGCTTGTGTCTTTCAGGCTACAGACTCTAGATGAAATGTTTTGAGGAAAGTATTCACACTTCCTTGAACTTTTTCATGTTTCATCAAATTACAACCAGAAACATCCGTATATCTGTTCTTTATGGCAGAAAGCCATGGGACATCCTGCAGTTTGTTGCTAAGCAGGGACAGGGAGTTAAGATGAATGGAGCTGAATACAAGGCAATGCTAGAAAGAACAGTGGGAACAGCTGTGAGCTGAAGAACAACAAAAATAATGACATCAGTAATTTCATGCACATTTCTGAATAAAATAAAATAAAGTCATGTGTCATTTGCTTTCCACTTTTCAACCATGCACTATTTTGGGTTAGTCTCTCACAAAAATCCCAATAGAGAAAACAATCAGTTAAAAAGATCAAATATGAAGGGGTGTCAATACTTTCCACACATTCTCGCACCTTATGTTTAATCTTTTGATTGTCTTAAACGTTTATCCTTTCTTATCTCACACAGACAGCATTTGTTGCAGGCGGTGTTTCCATACACAGGCGGATCCGGCTGCTGCATTCAGGACCACAGACAGCTCCCTGACATGTGGAGGGAACAAAAATGTTCACTTATTTTCTGTCTTTGCGGTTAAACATGCCCTGTTGTCAGTCACTGTAAGGCTGTAAGACTTCAGCTGTAATTGAAGACAACCTATGTGATCAGAACATAAGCTTCTGCTACGTCTGTGGAAAAATATATATATATGTATACATGTCAAGTTACTTTTTCATGTCTTTCAGCTCCTCAACTTTCCTTTCCTTCCCAGCCCTTCGCAGTCTCTTCCCATCATGCTCCGTCTCTCTCTCCCCCTCTGATGTCAGAGCCCCACAGGGTGCCGTAGTAACTGTCTGTCAGTCAGTTTCGTTTAGCGTTTATAGTCCATCCAGCCTCTCTGATCCATAATAAATAGCTCTAAGTGGCACGGCACACTCCTCGCTGCCTCCAAACACCCCGTCTATTAGACTCCCTGCTCGGCTTAATTAATCTGACTAGATGCTTGGAATTAAAATAAAGGTGGACACGAAACAGCAGCATCCCCGATGTATAATCCTATTAGCCTACAGATTAGTAACTTTTCAAAAGATCAACTCTAAACTTTATTTACTGAGGCATGTTGAATCCGTTTGTTTACTTAATTAGAGCTGCACAGAATTGGGGATCAGGCGCGGTTGGTTTATGTTGGTATTCGTGTGAATCAACATGCATGGCCATTCATTATTTAAGTTTTTTTTTTTAAGGATGCATTGATGACTCATCAAGGTTCACATTCTTTTTGTGTCGTCTGTCAAATAGAACAAATCTACTAATGTTTGAATACAACTTGAGTTCTTCCTGGAAATTTGATCACTTTTAAACTATTTTGAGTCCTTTTGTTTACAATACAAAGGTTGGAATTTCCTAATCTGCTCTGATTGTAGGATTATTATTATTATTATTATTTTGTTTTATTTTTTTTATTTATTTTATTTTTTTCAGTTTACCGTGATGTTTGCTTTGACAACAGCAAGACCTGGAAACACGGCAGGCTTCATGGGTCGGTTTACATCTCGGCACGTTTCCAAAATGGACCCGGAGCCCGCGTACGTTTTCACGTCCCGGTGTTATTAGACTTCCTGTTCACTGTAATTAACTGCCTCTCTTCCACAGCAGAAGAAGAAGCAAAATTATTTCACGGCAGAAAATTTTCCCCCGGTGGATTCTCTGCGGTCTCGATTATATGCTCCCTGATGGAGTGGAGGGGGAAAGGGGGGCTTTTAATACCTCAAAGGCCTTCAAGGGCAAACAAGGATTAGAGTAGTTTTCCTATTCTGTAATGTGGAGAGAGACTTTTAATATGAAATGTGTAATCCCGTCCATCCTCATGTTTAATAATGCCTGTTTTTTTTTTCTAATGAATGCTGTGTGACAGACCTGTAACTCCACTTTTAAGTAATATACAGTATTATGCAGTATTTGTTCTGTAAGGACTATAGTGATCAAATATGTCAATATTATTCTCAGTAAATTTATATATAATCGGGTTATTGATGTGAAATTCACTCTCATTGTCGCTAGCAACACAAATACTCCAAACTTACAAAGAAATTAGAACAATTATCTCATAATTCAATTCATGTGTAACAAATTGGATTGGCAGAGGGGTGACATTTTGAAAAAGGCACAGAAAGCTCTACAGCTTATTATGGATTCTTTAGTGAATTAAACTGAACAGGTTTGTCATCTGCTGCACAGCCAAACGCTAAACTTGACCAAGGTTTGGCTTTGAAATACAACTCAGGGATGAAATTCTTAAGATGAAATGTGGAGGCTGGAGCGGGTCGATCACCTGACTTTTAATCCATTTAGAAATCAATGGGGGGGGGGAAAATACTCACAGCACAAATGGTAACAATGGGGTTTAATTAGTGGCATTGTGCTACAATAGAGCAGATCAGATCTCAAAAATGTGTTCATTTCCTCTAGATACCCTGTTGCAATAATAATTCCTGTGTGTGTTTGAAGGTAGTCAGACCCCTTTATTATGTTGTCACATTACATTCACAAGCGTCTTTGTGTTTTCTTTGGGGTTTTATGCAATAGCAACACAGAGCAGAGCATAGATGTCAATTTGAAGGGAAAATATACATTAAAATATATACAAAAAAAACTTGAAAATGCAGCATGTATTTGTTTTTATTATTTAAGGTGTTTGTGAGTTCAGTTTATTAATTTGTTGTTTCACATATGCGAAACCTTTATTTTTAAGCATATTTTGCATAATGTGTAGTGAAGGACTGGACTGAAAATGTGTGAAAGAGCAGCTGATTCGTAACTTGGTCTTTATGATGTTGGCTCTCAACTAAAGTCCCAATCATGTGACCTCTTAAAGTACATATTTGATTTAGGTTTGTCGGAGTAAAATAGGGATAAATCAAAGACACGTAACACTTTTCAGATTTTTATTTGTCAAAAAATGTGAGAACCTTGAGTGATTCTCTATCCTACTTTGTGTTGGTCTGTCACTTACAGTCCTAATGAAACACACTGAGGTTTTTGGTTGTGCGCTTAAATGTGTGATCAGGTCATTCTTCAAGGCAGTGCCTTTACTTCATGATGCTGATTAAACATGAAGCTCTGACACCCACTTCAGCAGCCACCCGCCTAGTTAAAGCCTGGATTTCCGCGACCTCTGACCCCTGGATGACCGGTCTCAAACCGAAGGCTTCCTCCCTGTTCCCAGTATCTATCATTACACTGAAGCTGTCGTTGCCGAGTGGCTAAACTGCCCAGTAGCCATCATCCCTCTTCTCACGCTGACTAGTTACAACTCGTCTAGACGTCCTCGTGCTCTCCTGACACGGACCCATTCCAAATCCTGTTAACATCCGCGGCCCGCGCTGCAGCCGCTCCCGCTGGCTGAGGCGGGTGTGTGAGGAGGCACCGAGATAAAGGAAAATTAGAAAAAAAAAAAAAAAAGCTGCAAATCCTGGTGACAGAGCGTGAGCATGAAGGGAGGCTGCGGACACCCGGAAAGGGGAGATGAAGCTTTTTCTTTTTTTGCTTTTGTGTTTCAAAATCTGTGTATGGGGAAAGGAGGGTGTGTGTGATTTTGATCACCATATTGACGTGGCAATATTCCAAGCATTCAAGCCAGGGAGAAAAAACACAGGAGGCAGGGATCCAGCCTCCCTGGGACACACACCCACACACACACACACTCATACACACATAGAGAGCCATGTTAACACAATGTGATACAAGTCCTCCACTGGATATTTTATTCAGCAAAGAATGAAATAGCTGATTTTGCTTAAAGCAGCAATTTGGACTTATGTGAGTAAATCAAAGGGCCAAGTATTCAATGTGTATATTTAGATTTTATTCTTATAAACTTTATTGAATTGAATTCATTTTATTACAATACAGTAATAAAATGTACAATATACATTTTACAATATACAATACAATATGTACAATTTTACAATATTTAAGTTACTAATATGTTAACTTAATTTCTTTTCTTTCTTTTTTTTGTTGAAGCCATTGTACCACACCCTTCTTATCAATCATCACTTTCTTAGGGCTAGAAAGACACCCTATCCATTTAGTGTAAACATAGAAAAGTAGGGTTAATACAAAGAATAGGACCAAGAGATTAAAAAAAGTTTAGCTTTAGGGTAACACTTTAATTCTTCTTTTTCTTTTCTTTTTATTCCAAATGTCTGTTTTTCTCTGCCAGCTTATTCTGTTTTACTAAACTGGCAAAGAAACACTCTGGTCCATATCTGCTGGAACCAGATAAACTACCTGACAGAAAAAAAAAAAAAAAAAACTGTTATAATGGTTTCATTCACATGAAAACTGATAAACTTGCAGCTTACATCAATGTGTTCTTACATACAGGTTGTTGCACTGACATTTGAAAATATCAAATAAAGGTTGGAAAGAGCCAAAGGTTGAGTTTTGAGATGATGCATTAACTCGGTTGGCACAGAAGGACATAGTGATGATCTATCAGTTACAATTCCAGCAAAATACCCTGATGCTGAGTTTATGTGGCAAAATGTAAAAATGGCAAAAATCTGTAATCTATCATCACCCGTTTGATGTAGACTTACTTTTATCATTTAACAGCCAGTTCCAGGAGATATTTTAACAAAGTTTACCCAGATCAATTCAGCTTATTGTTTTGAACAGAGTCATTTTGCAATTAGTGCAATAGTGTGAACACCTGATCTGCTGTTTGTGTAAAGCTTTGTGACTTAACAAGTTCACAGTTTGAGACACTTCCCCTTCGTTATTCCCATCCATCCATCCATCCATCCATCCATCCATCCATCCATCCATCCATCCATTTTCTTAACACCCTTGTCCCTTGGTGGGGTCGGGAGGGGTGCTGGTGCCTATTCTCCAGCTAACGTTCCGGGCGAGAGGCAGAACGTTCAGGACCTGTCCAGGGTGTCCTGTACACCCTGGACAGGTCGCCACTCTGTCGCAGGGCAACACAGAGACACACAACCATGCACACACTCACACCTAGGGCCAATTTGGAGAGGCCAATTAACCTGACAGTCATGTTTTTGGACTGTGGGAAGAAACCGGAGTTCCCGGAGAAAACCCACGCATGCACAGGGAGAACATGCAAACTCCATGCAGAAAGACCGGGGAAAGAACCCAGAGCCTTCTTGCTGCAAGGCAACAGCTCTACCAACTGCACCACTGTGCAGCCCCCTTTCGTTATTGTATCACTGTATCTTCAAGACGTAGCCTGGAGTAAACCAAGTGGACGCGCGCGTACGCGTGCAGACGCGCGGTCACGCAGCTCTCCGGCCGTGGACGCAGCTCAGTCTGCTCCTCTGGGCTGCTCGTCCCCGCCTTGTGTATCTCCTCCGATCAGCCATGAGGGGAGAAAAAAAAAACTGATATTGAATTTGAGCCGTGTCATTAGAAACTGTGTACCACCCAGACAGCATTATAAATTGGTACTGAATGGGAAGACTGTGAGTCAATGTTGGAGGAAATTTGAAGCTTAAAAATTTGCATAATGCGATTTTTTTTTTCAGCCCCCAAAACTAAGTATCAGGAAACTGATCTGCCCATTTAGCCGTGTGCAAATTAGTGTTAAACCGGGATGATTGCGCGGATGTGCCTGTAATTATTCGCATCACTAATCCCATATGTTACGTTTTCGGGGGGCACGCTATAATGGAGATCCAAAATTGCCTAAATATTTTCAAATAAATAAGAAAATCATTATCATGTTTCATTCATCAACTAAAATGGGAAGCAAACACACAGCTTATTGAAAGTAGCTATGTATTTACATTCAAAAAATTGTTTTTATTCACAAAAAACAATTGTTTTGTTTTTTGTATTAATATAAAAATATTAATACTGCTAAATGAGAATCTCCTCAAAGCTTGAAGGTGGATGGAAACATGAAGTGATCTAAAACTTTGGGCCAGGTTGACTCTGCTGACTTTGGACTTGATAAAACAGAACAAACCAGCAGCAGCAGATAACCTGTTTCCCCTGTATCATAACTAATGTGAAAACAAGAAACATAGATTCTGGACCTCTTCATCTTGAAAGGGCTTTTCAATACTTTCAAGGCTGTGGTAATGCCTGTTGAATGTACCATATTTTCTAAACCACTTTTTTCTTCCACTCAACCTTCTGGGACACTGTTGATACCCCCTTTCCACTAAATAAATAAAAATCATCTTTTATCATCATCTGGAAATTTTTTGCCTTTCTGTTGTTACCTTATAATTATGCTTTTTGGAAGATGTGATTGATAACCTAAAACATGTGCAATAAAAAAAGAAAAAAGAAGATATTTATAAGGAGCCAGAAGCTTTTTCACAGCACTGTAATAAATGGAAAAAAAAAAAAAAATCTGAGTAACCTGTGCCTGCGTGTGAGGGAGATGTAGTAATGGGCATAACAAGCAGATTACGTCACTTTTACATGATTTAATCAGATATAACCGGAGCTGACCTCACAGTGAGGGTGTGCGCAAAGCAAGAAAATCGGAAAAATCTGAAACCGCAACCTCAGCCTTTCTTTAGCTTGTATGCATCTCTTTAAGTTTCAGAGGATTCCCTTTCATCACCTCATAAGTTTGTGCTCTTGTTGATAGTGCCCGTCCTGCGGGCGCTGTCTGTAAGGACGGCCATGCTTCATGTAAGGTGATGAAGGTGTGATTAGGTAAGATATGGACCGCTTCCCCCTCCTTTTCCAGCCGTGGGGATGGCGACGCCGCGGGTGCTGTGTAACAGCCCTGCTTACCGGAGCCGCGCATTTAAAGAGAAAAAGGAGAGAGGGAGAGGCGGCGGAGATGCAAGCAAAAGGGGGAGGGGAGGAGAGATGGAGGAGAGCGTGATGATGTGCGTGCGTGTGTGTGTGTGTGTGTGCGTATGGATGGATGCTACACATTCATACTGCCTCTCTCACTCTATCTCTCTCTCTCTCACACACACACACACACACACACACGCTGAGAGACAGTGTGTGAGCCAGCTCGCCAGTCAGTGTGAGTGTGTGAGCCATGTTGGATGTGAATGAACAAGAGGAGAGATGTTGCCGCCGCCGCCACCGCGCCGATCCTAACGCTCACGCCTCCAGCTCCACGGAGCACAGCGGGTAGATGCCAACTCTCCAGGCCGGCAGAGAGACGGGGGAGCCTGGGGGAAGGTGTCGGGCGGTGCTGGCGGTCCTGGAAGTGGCCACCTAGCCCGGAGCGGAACGAGGGTGGAGAGAAGTAAGGTGGAGACGTGGAGAAGTGGAAGTGGAAGCGCGCACTCTGGAGAGAAAGGTAGAGGATAGTCTGAAGTGGAGAAGGGAGAAAGGAGGGGAGGGATACGGAGAAAGGAAGAGACTAAATGGCTGCACCTATAACGGGCTTCACCCCGCTCCTGCTCTCGTCTCTGGCGCTCCACCTGCTTCTCCTCGGTCCTTTGTTAGCCCTCACCCCGGGGACGGTGAGCACAGGAGGGGCTTCCAGCAGAAGGACCTCTGCCCTCAGCTACCGAGTCGCCGGTGAAGTAAACCAGCAGCAGCAGCATCGGTGTGGGGAAGCAGGCGGATTACCGAGGGGGAGCTGGGATCTCTGCTGGAGCAGGTGGACTGTAGTGCGGATACAGAGAGAGGAATGCACCGGAGCGCAGCGCGCAGGAGGGACCCTGGGAGGAGAGCAACTGGATGGGGCACGGAAAGAGAGGCTGAGAGGATTACAACGCCCTCGGGCTCCTTTACTACCACCTTTTTCTCATCGCCTCCCCAGCACCGGGAGCACCTCTACCTCTGATGGCTTCGGCGCTGCAGAGGGGGTGGAGAGAGGCGAGATGGGGAGACAGGGCGTTGTTTCACCTCCCGCTTCACCTGCCTTTACCTCTTTGCCGGCCCAAAACGGCAAGAAAAGGGCAGTACAAAGGACTAAAACGTGCGTGCAACGGTCGGCGCCGAGGCCACACCTCGTCCAACGTGGTGCTGACAGAGCCTTTGTGCACGCCTCCGGACCGCGCAGCTCACCCGGAAGTTGCGAGAGGAGAAGGGGAAAGGTGTTCAGAGGGGCTCCTGAGGTGAAGAGACTCTCAGCACCACGGCGTGTCCGCTGTCTAATCCCTAACAAGCAACGCGTCCTTTCAGCCAACAAGCCTTCACTTGGCTCCTTTACAGCCGCTCCCTCTTGGTGCAATCATCCTATTTCTGGATGCAGTTTACCTCATACTGACGCTTCTGATGACATCTTCAGATGTTACACAGTTTGTAGCATTTCAGACTGTGTCAGAGCAACAAAACTGGACTGCATCTGTCAGTTTCCAACTTTTAATCCCTGCAACAATGGCTGCATTTATAAAAGCAATCAGCAACCAGTGTACAGGGAAAGCAGCAGCAGGATGGCTTGGGGTGCCAAGGGGAACTCAGCTAGTGCGGGGAGAAGGGCTGGTGATTGTTCTTATTTAAGGAGGCACAATGTTATCAATCTAAACAGCAGCAGAGAGTGGGGTGGTGATGGAAAGGTGGCTTGGTCCAAGACAAGAGGAGGGACTTTCTTAGATGGTTCCCTTTTTGGTTGTGGGTTTACAAAACCCAAGCCTGCCAGAATTACCGATGAAGGGAGGAGTGATGGTACAGATGGAAATGATCTCAGAGGAGGAGGAGGGGTTGACCACGTCAACAAACACGTTAACTTGTCTAATTACCCGGATAATGATTTAGTTTTTCTGTCTCCGACACTGGGGAAATTAGTGCCTGCATCCAGGCAGCAGAGCAGTCAAACCCAGGGAGGAAAGAGGGAGGTTGACGCTGGTTGCTTTAGCTGTTTGGGCCGAAAAAAAATGGGGGCGGCTCTCCTTATGACCCCCATGGGAGGCATGGCTCAGATGAATCTCCTCATCCAATTTGCACTCAACAACATTGCAGAGATGCATGGCCGACAGGTTTTGCCCAACAAAAGAGCCATTACGCCACTCGTTCAGACAGATGCAGATCATTTTTCAGTGAGAGTTAAACAAGCTGAAAGGCTCCATGTGTGTGCTCTAAGGGTGAGGGAAACTTCAGAGGCTGAGTCTACCAGTGACTCAGGCCTTTTCTTGCCTGCTAAGTTTCCCGTTACATCTCCTTGTGCTGTGTCTGCCACGTCTTACTCTGCTGCTGAAGATAATCCCTTTCTCCCTATGCAGCCTAATCACCCAGTAGTAAAGAACGTCTTGCTTTCCTCGCAAGTTAATACGACAACTCAGCAGGATGAAACCATGCTTCACTCATCCTCTGCAGAGGAGGTAGTTTCGGCACCAAAAGAAGCTCTGCAGGTGCTTTTGTGGAGCAGATTCAACACTAACAGCAATAACAACAACGAAAAGAAAGAAAGTAATGAGAAGAATGGGCATGGTCAGGAATCTGTTAGTGGAAAATCCTCGTGGCACAGCGAGATGCAACAAGGGGATCTTGGGTGCGCTGAGAGTATTTCCAACGACTGCTCAGCTACTGAGCGAGGTGAAAGCGCACATATGCAATTAAAATCCGGTGATCAAGAGCCATTAGAGCCCGAAGGTGTCAGACAGTCAGATAGGCAGCAGATGGGGACTGGAGAAGAAGGAGAGAGGAGTGCAGAAAGGGAGGGAGAGGGCTTGGAGGGGTCCGCTGCTGTTGCTGATGCTGTTTGGGGAGGAAAACTACAGGTGGGGGAGGGTGGGACGAGGCTGACGGGAGACAAGGAACCACGTGCAGAAGAGGAAGAGGAGGTGTGGGAGAAGGAAAGGGTAAAGGGAGTAACAAAGGCCGGCCAGGAAGAAAGTGAGGCAGAGGGAGGGTTGGGTCGGTATAGGGGCAGCAGAACCTCAACCATCACACAGTTTGATCGCAATAGAGGGAAGAGAGAAACCCAAGCAGATGAAAGCCACCAGGGAGCTGAGGGGGATGAGGTTGAGTGGGAGAAAAGACACACTTCAAGGGGAGAGAGGAGCCTGGAACGCCTGATAATAGTGGCAGATGATGATAGCTCTCAGGGAGAAAAGGCGAGGAGGATTTTGATGCCATGGTCTCGTTCCAGACGCGCAGCCAATAGACACCCTAATTTCTCACTGTATAACTACCAAGTCCAGGTGGCAGAGAACCAGCCGCCAGGCACCTCCATCATTATAATGTCAGCCACAGACCCTGATGGAGGTGATGCAGGCCGGGTGAGCTACACAATGGCCCCACTGATGAATAGTCGATCATCTGACTATTTTCACATCCATCCAGACACAGGCCTCATCACCAGCACTCAGATTCTGGACAGAGAACACATGGATCTGCATTACTTTCGGGTCACAGCGACAGATCACGGATCCCCTCGGCTCTCTGGGACCACAATGGTAACCATTACTGTTTCAGACCGTAACGATCATTCGCCTATATTTGAACAGTCAGAGTACAGAGAGACAATTAGGGAGAACGTGGAAGAAGGTTATCCAATTTTACAGTTAAGAGCAACAGATTCAGACTCTCCGTTCAACGCCAATATACGTTACCGGTTTATCGGTGAATCCGCTGCAATAGCACGAGCTGCTTTCGAGATTGACCCACGTTCAGGACTAATTACAACCAGAGGATCTGTGGACAGGGAAACAAATGAACATTACACTCTTCAGGTGGAGGCCAGTGACCAGGGCAAGGATCCAGGTCCACGCTCTGCCACCGTCAAAGTTTTTATAACCGTTCTGGATGAAAATGACAATGTGCCACAGTTCAGCGAAAAGCGCTACGTGGTGGCAGTGAAAGAGGATGTTCGACCTCACTCTGAGATCCTACGTGTGAGCGCTACAGACAGGGACAAGGACAGCAATGCTGCTGTTCACTACAATATCATCAGTGGTAATAGCCGTGGACAGTTTTCCATTGATAGCGTAACAGGTGAAATTCAGGTGGTGGCACCACTGGACTATGAATCTGAGCGGGAGTATACGCTCCGTGTTCGCGCTCAGGATAATGGCCGGCCACCTCTCTCCAACAATACTGGAATTGTGAGTGTGCAGGTGACCGATGTCAATGATAACCCTCCTATATTTGTATCCACACCATTCCAAGCATCTGTACTTGAGAGTGCCCCAGTTGGTAGTTCAATCCTCCACATCCAAGCTATAGATACAGATACAGCTGATAATTCTCGCCTGGAGTACAGGCTGACTGAGACTGGCTCAGACACACCCTTTGTCATCAACTCCGCAACGGGCTGGGTCACTGTCAGCTCTATTCTCGACAGGGAGTCTGTGGAACACTATTTCTTTGGTGTGGAGGCCAGAGATTATGGCATGCCACCTCTCTCTGCTACAGCGAGTGTCACCATTACAGTCATGGATGTTAATGACAATCACCCCGAGTTCCTCCAAAAGGAGTATTATTCCCGCCTGAATGAGGATGCAGCCGTTGGCACCAGTGTAGTGACTGTCACGGCTGTGGACAGAGATGTAAACAGTGCAGTGACTTATCAGATCACAGGCGGAAACACCAGAAACCGTTTTGCTATCAGCACAGCAGGAGGAGCGGGGCTTCTCTCCTTAGCTCTACCACTGGACTATAAGCAGGAGCGTCGTTACATCCTAACTGTCATCGCCTCAGATCAAACACTCCAGGACACTTGCAAGGTGCACATAAACATTACTGATGCCAACACACACCGACCTGTTTTCCAGAGTGCCCATTACTCTGTCAGCGTGAACGAGGACAGGCCACCAGGAAGTACAGTGGTTGTGATTAGCGCTACGGATGACGATGTAGGAGAAAATGCTCGGATCACGTACTTTCTTGAAGACAACATCCCCCAGTTCCGCATCGACCCGGCAACAGGAGCAATCACACTCCAGGCAGAGCTTGACTATGAGGACCAAATGACCTACACTTTAGCTATCACAGCAAAAGACAATGGCATACCACAGAAATCTGACACAACATATGTTGAGGTGAACGTGAATGACGTGAATGACAATGCACCTCAGTTCCTCAGTCCCAGATATCAGGGGACAGTGAGTGAAGATGCTCCCCCCTTCACTAGTGTCCTGCAGATCTCGGCCACTGACCGTGACGCACACGCCAATGGCCGGGTTCAGTACACGTTTCAAAATGGTGAGGATGGAGATGGAGATTTTACCATCGAACCCACTTCTGGCATTGTACGAACTGTTCGCCGTTTGGATCGGGAGAGTGTGCCATTTTACGAGCTCACAGCCTATGCCGTGGATCGTGGGGTGCCCCCTCAAAGAACACCTGTCCACATCCAGGTGACAGTTCTTGATGTAAATGACAACGCTCCTGTCTTCCCTGCTGACGATTTTGAGGTTTTGGTTAAGGAAAATAGCGCTGTGGGGTCTGTGGTAGCCCAGATTACTGCCACTGACCCGGATGAAGGTGCTAATGCTCAGATCATGTACCAAATTGTTGAGGGCAATATCCCTGAGATCTTTCAGATGGACATCTTTTCAGGAGAGCTCACCTCACTCATTGATCTTGACTATGAGGCTCGCAATGAATACGTCATTGTAGTCCAGGCCACATCAGCACCTCTAGTGAGCAGGGCTACCGTCAGAATCCGTTTGGTGGACCAGAACGACAATCGGCCAACCCTGCAGGACTTTCAAATCATTTTCAACAACTTTGTTTCCAATCGGTCCAACAGTTTCCCCAGTGGGGTGATTGGCAGGGTACCAGCCCATGACCCTGATGTGTCTGACAGGCTGTACTACACCATCGACAGGGGCAATGAGCTTCACCTTCTGCTCCTGAATCACACCAGCGGAGAGATTCGACTGAGCCGAAAACTGGATAACAACAGGCCCCTGGTTGCTCCCATGCTGATCACTGTCACAGGTAAGAGACCGTGAAGGGAAAATGTGTGGGTGTGTGTGTGTGTGTGTGTGTGTGTGTGTGTGTGTGTGTGTGTG
>NW_006800379.1:229037-237113 GCF_000485575.1 Poecilia formosa | reverse complement strand
AGGCCCCTGGTTGCTCCCATGCTGATCACTGTCACAGGTAAGAGACCGTGAAGAGAAAATGTGTGGCAAATGTGGACTGGAGATTGTGTGTGTGTATGGGTGTGTGTGTGTGTGTGTGTGTGTGTGTGTGTGTGTGTGTGTGTGTTAAGCTCATTTAGATGCCCCTAGAGCTTTATCCAGCAAAGAAAATAGTGTGAAGATAAGAACTTCAGCTCTACAAGGTTAGGAGTAAGAGATTAATGCCAAAGCTGGAGAATGAGAGGGTTGCTTTTTGAGTTTCTCTTGAAGAAAATGCTTTTAGTAAAAGCATGAGCTGGCATTTTAAACCCCTCTTGAAATTACATGTTGGTTACCATGACTAAGTAAACCAACAGAAAAAACATTGCAACTCCATCCACTATTCAGACAGTAAAATAAATGTATTTTATCTACTTTTGTAGTTTTTTTTGTTTTGGAATAGAATAATCTCACACTGAAGCAATTTTAAGAAATTAAACCCTTAATTCAGTAAGGAAATAAAGCCTGACCTTTAATAAATATTGGTTTTACCCAAAATACATCAAAAGTTGGCCAGAGTGTCTCAAATCATTTGGTTTACTTTAACTTTCTTTGTTACACAGGCTTTCTGTAAAAAAAAAAAAACAGTAGAACATTTAGGTTAATTTGGTCTTAATCGTCCAAAATCTGAAATTGCTAACTACAAAATAGCTACCTTACTAAACTTGAAGAAATACACAGACACTACAATATATAAACAACTGAAACTGTGGCAAACAGTAAAAGCAATAGTTGCCATTCTGAGGTCACCAATAGTATTAGTTTATTTTAAGCATTTTTTTTTAAATATGGGTGTTAAAATTGTTTTTGTTCTGACCAGAGTAGCTTTTGTGTTTGCAGATTCTAACAGTAACTTTAGATGGGATATAGAGAGCGAAGAAGGTATTGTTTTAGCAAGATAATTAATAAAGACTGACGGTCATTCTGTCTGGAAACACAGTTAACCTCTCCTTGTGAGGCATGGTGAGGATTTTATTTTCTGTGAGCAAAACTTATTTCTTTAGCAAATATTGCAACTCTTCATTGTGTGGTACCAGATTACAACTATGTGCTGAAAATTTTAACAGGTTTCCGAATTTGTTTGCGTTGTTGCATATGATATCAGTGCTGTTTAACTTCTACTTTATGTCCAATTTTTATGGAGAAATGGATGGAGCTGTGTGTTTACAAGCAGTGATCAATTTCACTGCTCTGCAAAGACAATGAATTGATTGGATCTGAGAAAAAAGTGTGACCCAAATTGCCTTATAACTATTTCATTTAAATAAAGAAACTGTAAAAGCTAAAATAATAGCATAAAATGACAGAGTTCTACCTGGCAGATTTAAGCGCTTTTATTGATCAGATATCTATAATTGACTATCATTGGATTCAGTATTGTAATGTGTTTGCTGCTTGAATGATACAGCTCAGAAAACATTGCAAAGGCAACAACCTTTATGACTTCATTTACTTGTAATGCAGTCATATCATGAGAATGAATAGTTTCAAGCTGCTTAGATGTACCACCACCACACAGGACTTTTTTTTTTTTAAATTCAAATCTGTTTTTCTTTAATGTGCCTTTAAAGAAGCTTTCCTTTGCACTTATTGGGTTTAGCTCTACTGCTCCACAGATCCTCTGCTGTCAGTGATCAAAGCCTTGGAGACCAAATAAGCTCCAGAAAATTAAAAGGAGAGCAACATTCATGCTTTGAGGATGTGATTGTTTTTCTGTTTGCGTTCTGCTCAGCGGAGGAGAGGTTGCATGGGATTGTGTGTGACCTGCTATCCTACTAACACAGTTTTTTATTTTTATATATAAAAAAAGCTTCATTTGCTTAGATGTCAGTTGATTAATATTTACTCTGGTGTCATTTTGCACGACTAAACGAGGAAAATACTGTGTGAGAGGATGAGAAAGCGACGGAAAGAATAATGAAAGTGAATGAGAGTGATCAGAATGAGGGAGAATGAAATAAGAGTTTTTTGGGATCATTACATGGGAGTGAGTGACGGTGAACGAGCTTGAGCGAGAAAGTAAATAGTCTTAGTAGATAAGTGAGTGTATAAATAGGTTTAGTAGAAGAGTTACTTCACTAATCATCCAAGTAGCAGAGTGAGAAAAGATGAAGATAGACTGACTTTGTGAAAGCATGGGAGTTTATCCATAAATTATAATGATTATGAAGCAGAGCGGCGATTAACTCCAAAATGTGTAATAAGCCTTAAAATGAATTCATCCTTTTTAGGGCCAGCAATCTTACACTGAATATAAAACAAAACAAAACTTCATTTGTGTGAATCTATTTCAGTCAGGAAAAAAAAAAAAGAAAGTCAATATTAAGATTTTTTTTTTTTAATCCCTTGTGGAGCAATAGTTTATACAACACAGTTTGGTAATTGAGCAGCACTCAGTCTGCTGCTGTTGTTTCAGAAGGACTTCTTAAGGATTTTACTGGATTTCTATTTAAAATTTCCTGGCACTTCAAACCAGAGGACAAAACTTCAACAAACATGGAGTTTTAAAATCCACTTCAAAACTTAAACTGACGAAGAAGAGGATGGCAAAGCATCTCTATCATAGAAATGTGAGGAGAAATGAAAAACAACACTTGCAATTAAATGATGTTGGTTATGCAGTACTTCCTCTGTAGTCGACTCAGCTGATAGTCAGGGTCACGCGTCTCTTCTACTGCTGTCAGGAAGTGATAGTTAAGAAAAAAAAACCTCTTAAACAGTTTCTAATTTCACTCTAAAAATATTTCTGGCACATAAAATAAAAAAAAGGCAGCAGAGGTCCTTCCCTATGCCTATCAGCAGCAGCCATGAGGGCCTTACTTTTTGGAAACAAATACATGTTTCCAAAAAGATCTCGTCTATGCAAAACATATACGTAGTTTTAGTAGAGCTTAGCAAACATTTTGGCACACAGAGCGTCTACTGCTGCTCCTCCTTGGTAGGCCTTAGCATCTTGCTCTCTGAGCTTATGGTAAGATAGAGATGGGTCTCGATCAAGATGCTTTAGTACGTCTCCATCATTTACCTTTACTTACATTCATCAGCCTTCGCTTCCATCCGCCTCTTCCAGAGGTCAGACGAGCCACATGTTGATCCATTTCCATTTTCAGTCTGTTTCTCCTCTTCTATGAAGCCATTACGCCCTCCCTCCCCCCCTCACCCTTTTCTATTCCTCCTCTCCTTCCCCGCCGCTCCAGGATGTGACAGTTATGAGATTATAATGAAACAACAGTCAGCCAGAGTCACTGTCAGAGCAAAGCTGTCACTTTCATTGTTTGCTGTGTGTTATCTGTGTCTCCATGTCGGCTCCCAGCTCACGACTCACTTCCGCTTGCCTTTTTCTGTCTTTCATTGCATTTGTGGAGCTAAGTTTCTCTGTTTTAACGTCCCTATTAGCCCCTCTTTCCTGTCTTTTTTTTTTTACATGTGTTTTTTTCATCGGCCTTGACTTTCTGCATTTTGCTCCCTACGTTTTTGTCTTATTTTCATCCCACCTGGGATACTTTTCACACTGGAGCACAGAAGAAGGGCCCCTGGCTGTAGCTTACTTCTGTGAACAACACTGCAAGTGAACAATGGCTTGATTTCCAAATGCAGAAATGTGAAAATGGAACACGTTCTGAGCAATTTTGTTATTTCAAGAGTGGAAAAGGAAAACGTACTTGAAGAAAAGTTAGTGGTTATTGCACATGTGAGTTTTTGTAAAGCATGTTCCTGTCAGATTTTGCTCGATCCACTGAATAACACAGTTTGGACCTAATAGAGCAGTGAGAGTCGTGATAAAAGTAATTAAATTAAATTGTGGATTGCCAGAGGTGCTTCATCTCCTTCATCATTCGTTCTTGTTTAATGTCAGTGCATAACTGAGTTCATTGCTGTGTCTGTGATAAATTACGTGCACGGCATCAAGATAGACCTGCATTTTACTCTTAGTTTAATGCAGTTCTTCTGTTTTTTCCCCCTCCAACATGCCACAGAGTTGTGTTTTGCCTTTATCAATTTGCATGGCTTGTTTTAAAAATGACTATGTATTTCTTTACATTTTCAAACTTGTAATTTAAATGTCCACTTGGAGAAGATTATGAAAAGTTGCCCTTTTTTGTGTCCATGAAAAGCATCATCATTCTAGTGTCTGCTGAATGCCATGAAAGATTTGTTCTTCAGTGGATCAAAGTTTGATCTTCATTTTTTTTAAATCAAACTTCTAATTCATCTGTTTTAACTGTAACCTTAAATGCCTATTTCTCTGAGTTTTAACTAGAGTAACAGCTACTTTATGTCGCGCTCCTCCTGCTGTTTGACAGACATCAGTCATTTTAGTTTTGTAAACTCACACAGGTTTAATCCATGACTGCTGGTTCGTGTAATAAGATTTGAGATGTTAGAAAATTTGTAAAATGTAGAGAATTGCAATTTTATGAGCATTACTAAGGGCATCAAAAAACCTCACCTATTTTCTCTTTCTCTCTGAGTGTTTGCCTGTTTAATCCCTCTCTCCTCTGATTATCCCTCTCTCCCTCGGCCTCTGCCTGTAATCCTCTCGTACAGTAACTCTCGCTGGCTGTTTCCTTAAACTACATATTCTTTCAAATTCCCATCTCCTTCCATTCTGTCTCCTCACAACATTTCTCTGCTTCCTTTTCTTTTATTTCATTGTTTACAGTACTTCCTCCCTGTGTGTGTGTGTCTGCGATGTGTACCGTGTAGCGTTGAGTGCTCCGTGTTATTTGCAGAAATGGGCATGCTTTATTTATTTGTGTTTCTGAGCAGTGTTTTCCTGTAGCAGATAGATTTTTTTTCCTGTGTATGTGTGTGTGTGTGTAGGTTTTTGTGCATTACTTGCGTTTGTGTATTCTCAGGTGGCTCTGGATCGCACTTGAGGGTGCATTCATATCTTCTCTATGAATAATATCTGCACACGCCAGAGTGCTGGGACTGCTTTCCTCCCGCTTTTGCCCTTCGTGCTTTTCTCAAGTGCTTCCCTTTGCTCTTCCCTCCCTCTGTTTCTCTCTTCGCCCGTGTCGTCTGTCCACTTTCCTTCTCTAAATCTCTTCTTTGTTCTCTTTGTGACCGTTGGTGTCTGGCTATTGATTCTGAGGGGATTCCTCGCGCTTGTCGTGCAAAGAGCCGCGGTTTATGCCCACAAAAACACACACATGAAGCTGGCTTTAGGGTTGAGGCCATAATGAGACCACTTGGCACCCCAAACAGCAGCTGCTCAAGGTGCCCTTGAGCGAAGTAACCCTCACCAGCTCCAGTGGCCAGCAGCAGAGTCTGTGGCTGGTTGTACTGGCAAACTCCCAACGGCGGCTGTGGCTGGCCGTCTGAATGTAGAGCAGAGCTTTGCTGGGAGAAGAAACTTGTGTCTAAGTAGACGTCTCTGGGTGAAGGAAGGTTAAGGCAAAGTCGGTGTGGCGTGAACATGTCTGGGAGACGTTTTCAGTCAGCGTTTGTCTGAGAAGACGTTTAGAGAAGAGACAAACGTCAGCGTCTGCCCAGACACCTTTTCTTCTTCAGTTTGAGGGTCAAGTTGCACAATTAAATGCTTCAAATAAGTACGTGCAGCAATTTGTCTGGTTTAATTTTCAAGGGAGTGATGCGTTCGAGGGCCAGATGGAGGCGGGGGAAAAAAACGACAAACTGAGACTGATTCTCCGGAGCTTTACTCCGACTTTTCACACATTTATGTTAAGCAGTCAGGGTTTTCCAATACTTTTGGTGACACAAAGCGATGGCAAAGAGGAATAGGAATGTCTTAGGGGAACGCTTTAAACCATCAGCTGAAAAAAGTATTCACCCGCCGTGAACTTTTCCACTCTTTGTCACGTTACGTCTACGAACCTCAATGAATTTTATTTGATTGACTAACACAAAGTGAGTGTAAAGTGGAAGAATAGAATATAAATTATGCCCTTTATGGTCCCACAGAAGAATAAGTTCACTGTCAGCAGATCTTCCTACCTGAGCTGCAGATCTCCACAGCCAGTAAAATACTCAGCACTGCCTGCTTGTGACGTGACAAAATGATAAACGAAATGAAATCAAAGTGCAAGAGGTGCGAATATTTGTACTTGTAATATTTGCTTTGATGAATTTCATTATGTTTACGTCCCTGTCATTCTCAACCGTCTTAACAAGCGTATAAATTAACGTGTGCTGAAGTTTGCTGCTGGCAAGTTTTACGTAACATATGCGGGCAAATTAATATTGCATCTGTTTCCATGCAGGGAATTAGCAAAAACAAAACAAAAAAAACAAAAAAACAGATGATGTAACCCCTTCAAAGCTGTTAAAGGTGTATATGTCAGCAAATAAAAAAAAATGTTATGAGCCATTTTCTGTAATGATTACAAGCTAATAAATACATTTTAGTGATTTGGTTGGACTCACTTGATGCAAAAATAAATATAAATGTAATTGTGCGCGTGTTGAAGAGTTAGCATTCCGTGAACCATCCGGCGCTTACTGGAAAAACGGATTACGCAACTATTTTTCTACCCCGGCTCAAGCTTTTCTTTTTTTCTCCTGCTTTTTGCCAGGTATTCCAAGAGCTCAGATGGTGAGCACATTATATAGTATTTTCAAGCCTGGATACAGATCAGTGCACAGAAAATTCACTTACAATACATATAGGTCAACGCTCTGAAGTTAACCACCGTCATCTGGGTGAGCACGCTGATGGTTCTTGTCTAATGTGGGTCAGCTGAGAGAGGTCAGGTCCCGAGTGAATATGCTTTTATTCTTGATTAAGTCCATCTGAGAAGGCAGTGTTTTTTTTTGTTTTGTTTTTTTTTTGTTTTTTGCTTTCTTTCTTGTTTAAAACAAGGAGAGCAAAACGAGGAGAGATTAAAGTTGCAGTGGCTCCCGAGGCGCAGCAGGTTGTTCTCTTGACAAAGTGTCAAAGTGCCTTGGGCGAGAACACCGAGTCCACCGGCCTCTCTTATGGATCAGTGAGGAAATGGGGTGTTGTAGGATAAGATGCTCAGGTGGATGGACGACGCTCTCAATGTAAAGAGCTTTGAGTGGTCAATAACAAGATAACCTCCATTTACGTCACTCTCCTTTTTGCCTCCTGCAGTTGATGCTATTGATAAGAACCATCATTTCTTTTCTCCTGGCCATCCAAGACTTTTAATGCTCGATTATATTTCAGTGTTCTGCTGCAGTAGTGGTGTCGTTTAACAACACAACGAACAGAAAAGACGAGACTCTCAAAGTCGTGTTCGGATGAAAACATTTTGGTCTTTTGACTCACAGGAAGGTTCTTTATCTTCCTAAGTAATAGCAGCAGAGAATTTTACTTGAAAAGTTCAGAGTTGTGAGCTCTTCGCTGTCATCTCAAACAGAAACCAAACTAAACGTCTGAGGCATAAACACTTTTAAAATGCTGAGCAACAATCTTCTAGTCACGGTCACAAAATCACAAAATAGAACATGGACTCGTTGTGTCATGATTCTGGAAATGAAATTTCAACTTTATCCTCTGATGGAGTAGATAAAAAAAAGTATTCCAATAAAACCTTTGTAGATATATTTGCGTATGAGGCCATCTAGTCTTTGTGCAACTATGACACAAACAATGAAAAAACCTGCGACACAGGCGAGTCTTCACGTTGACCTAAATTTGCAGGGTTTTTTTATTTTATTATTATATCTTTACATCTTTTAAGCTTGTTGCTTTCATCACGTTTCCCCGACAGCGGACTCACACCTCCGCTTCAGAATGTTTTAGAAACACGTAGGACCGTTTCTGACACAGAATATAGGATTAGCCTATAGCAGCGCTAATCTAATTTCATGCCATGTCGTTTAACCAGCTGCAGGCCAAAGATGCCGTTGTTTTGGGTCATGTATGTTACCCCGTCACATGTGTAATTGCTTGACATTACACTGGCACTGAAAGTAAAGTGGGCTGTCTGTCTGATAAACGAATGTTTCCCCAACTTGTAGGATTTCCTCCCCTGCGTTGTCATCAGGAGGCTTTAATCATTATCTTCTCAGAGTTGCCCTGCACAAAAA
>NW_006800379.1:224046-228406 GCF_000485575.1 Poecilia formosa | reverse complement strand
AAAATAGATGCTTACAGTTAAAGGGGTTTTTGGAGAGCAAAGAGTAAAATGTGGAGTGGGGGAAAAGTAATCCATGAGTTTATTAGCAACAGATGTGTCTGTCCACATCTGAAGCCAGTGGTGAATATTAGTGAAGTCATCATCCGACTGAAATGATGAACCACTGTCACAAAAAAGACAGTGTTATTAATAACTAACTATCACATTAGCCTTATGATTTTAGTATTTTATTGTAGAAAAGAAAACACTCAGGGCCTGTATTTACCGCTTCAGTGTAATTGAAGATTTTGTTTTCCTTTTCTGTGTTTTCTTGAAAAGCTAAACATCATTGACTTTATTTCCATTATTAATTATAATTGTAAAGTTTTGAAAAGTTTGCCCCCCTTCATTCTGACGATACTAAAGAAAAAAACAAATGCAGCCAAATGTTTTCAAGAAGTCTCTAGTCATTAAATGCAGTCAGTCTGTATGTGTTTACAGCAACAGAGAGTTTCTGAGAACACACAAAAACCATGTTGGACACATGAAACGTGTTGAGTAAGATGTTCAGGTCAGATGAGATCAGAATGAAACTTCACGGCTTACATTAAAACACCGTATGTGGCCGAAAAACCAAAACTGTAATTCATTCTCAATCACTAAGGTGAAGCATGGTGGTGGCAGCATCATTCTTTGGGTCTGCTTTTGTTCAGCAAGAAAGAGAAATCCAGCAATAAACTTAACAAATAAACAACCGTAGCTGCAGTCTAATGGCTTAGATTTTCAAGTTTAACAATGGCCTAGTCAAAGGCCAAGCCCAAATCCAGTTAAAAACTAGTGGCAAGACTTGAAAATTGATGTCAATAGATAGACTCTGATTAATCCAGCTGCGCTTGACCAATTTTGCAAAGAGGACAGGGCAAATATTTTTGTTTTTACATACACTGACATAATTAGAACTGTAATTAAAATTAAAAGTATATGAATACATTTTGCAAAGCACTGAATATTTAACACAATGATATTAAGAGTAACGGAAACTTGCAATCCACTTGCAAATTTGTTGTTGAAGCTGCACATCTGAGAGAATGGCGTGCAAACAGGCAGGTGCAGGTGAGGAGGACGGCTGCAGCTGCCAACATCTGCTGCCCCGTGCTGCACGCGCTCAGTGGAGAGGTCACTGCAGGTCACTGCAGAACAGTAAACATCAGGATTTGTCTGAAAGTGACTCAAGATGGAAACTTGGGAAGATTCAGTGACTTTTAAGTGTAACTGCTAGGATTGGACAGTTGACCCGTAATTTAGCTTAGGCTTAAACTGAATGATAAACCATAATTTAGGCTGCTGTTTGCAGCTTTTCTGATTTTCATTTTCATAAGAATGCATAAAATTAAACTCCATAGATCCCACGGGTGGAAAGACTTTGGCAATCAAACAGAATCCGCAAACAAACAGAAATCTGCTGCCAGGCCGATGCCTGGGCGTTGTTTTAATGATGCATAATGCACTTTAATTCTTGTGTTATTCTACAGGCTTTCATATATGGCCTCTCTCTCTCTTTCTCTTCAGACTTGCCTTAACTGAAGTGTTTCTTTATTTTGACTCTTCACACTTTCACACTGTCTTTAGGAGGGAAGTCATTTTTTACCCCCCTTTGGGGCGTGTGCGCTTCCAGCAGCAGAAGTGGCTGCATTTGTTCAGCAGCAGCGGCAGCCATTTATATGACAGAGCCGAGGGCAGCTGGGAACGCCGCCGGATTCGTTACACGGGGTTTTTGAAAATTCTCCCCTGTGCCGCCTTTTGTTGGGACTTCTCGGGGACAGCGAGCAACGGAGGAGCGAAGGGGGAAGAAGACCAAACAACACAGTGTGAAATGGGATTTAAAACCATGTGATTGTGAGTGCGCAGCCTGTGAAGTAACGGGTTGAGGGCGCTCAGACAGAGTCTGGAACATTTGAGCGTAAACCAGCGTAGCTTTTGTT
Source organism: Poecilia formosa (assembly GCF_000485575.1). Lineage (NCBI taxonomy): Eukaryota > Metazoa > Chordata > Actinopteri > Cyprinodontiformes > Poeciliidae > Poecilia > Poecilia formosa. The sequence goes on along the minus strand of NW_006800379.1, from coordinate 226,445 downwards.
CACTGTAAATCCGATTGTACTTTATTTATTTATTTATTTATTTAATTCCTGGTTTTTTTGGGGGGTTTTTTGCATGCAAGCTGCACTATCTTCCTGTTTGGTTTATTTCCTTTTAATCCGCCCTCATTATCGTTTCACGAGGGCAAACCGTTCCAGTCAGACCCTTTGCAGCAGCAGCAGCAGTGTTAATGTCATGAGTGAAGCATTGCTGAAGCATGGAGGGATTTGAACTTCTAACCCTGGCAGTGTGAGTCTTCACAGGCTGAGCCACCATGACTGATAAAAAAGAAATGGATTAATGACACCGTAGGCACTACAGTTCCTTTACATCGTCGTTTGAGTCCAGAGATTAAGTGTACTACATGACCTTCTGTCATTATATAAATATAATATAACAGTTTTTTAACCTACGGTTTGAAAATAAGGGATATTTAAAATCTGTCACAGTTGCATTTTGTAGCCCAATAGTTACATTTTGGTCTCCTCTAACGAGAGCTTGTTCTTCTTCGCTGTGCGGCTTGTGGAAAAGTGCAAACTGGAATTTGTTTCGCTTTTTTTGAACACTGATTTTCTTCTTGCCATTCCTCCGTAAAGACCAGATTTGTGAGACGAACGATTGAAACAAGATGGTCTCGTTAACAGATTCTCCCACCTGAGTTGTGCGGCTGCTCCAGAGTTGGTCGGTTTTCAGCGTTGCCTCAGTTTTCTGAAGTTTGATGGTTTGAACAACGTTTTCAGAGGTTTTCAAGGCCTGGAAGGATGTTTTGTAAGGTAACCATGCATGCGTTAATCTAATTTATCTCTCACCAGTCCGCTGTGTTCCTCGGTCTCAGATGTTCTCTAAGAAATCTTCTGACGTCAACGCACTGAGATGAAATTACATCTTGTTACTAACTATGTGATATTTGAAGGCAAATGTTTGCACTACGTTTTATCTAGAGGTGCCAGGGCGCTGAATGCAAATGTCCGCCACACGTTTCTGATTTCTGTTAGTTGGTTAAATATGAAAATCCTTTGTCATTTTGCTTCCCGCTTCACAGTAATGTTCTTCTTCTTTTCGGTCGTGAGATTTGTGGGTGCGACAGAACAAAATGTGAAAAAGTTCATATTTTTAACCCTCCTGCAAAGGCCACGTACCTTTAAGTTGTCTTCAGACCGTAAAATATTTGATTTAAATATTGAAAGCTTTTTGAAATCACAACTCAGCTAAGTGGCATGTCTGAATTTGTCCCCCTTCCTGCCGTAGGGGAAAATGCCAGGGCTCTTGTTAATAACCCCTTGCTCTGACGTATGTTGACCACTTCTTAAGTATTTCTGAGGCTGTTTTCCTGCCTTTCTGCTGAATGCTTCTTAATACACTATTTCCGTTCAGATTTCCTGGCAGCAGGCCCAGGATGTTCTGACATTCAAGAAGCTTTGAGTGTGTTATTACTCAGGCTACCTGGCGCAGAGAGATAGCACCGAACTCCCTCAACCCTTTGAAACGCTGGGACTGCTTCTCCCCACAAAAGCGTCTCAGCGCCGATCGGGAGGTCAGCCTCGCTCTTTCATGGCTCGCGCGTCGGCTGAACCTCGGCGTTGATTCTAAATCAGCGTGGTTATTCTTAGAGTTTCTATGCATGCCAACCCCCCGACTCTACTCCTCCTTTGAAGTGCGGACACATGCAGGCGAAAACGCCAGAAGGAAACCCATAGGAGCAGTAAAAGCTTCCAAAAGTGTCTCAAAGTTGTTACTGGCGAAAAGCTTTGTTTTCCCCTCCGTGCAAAAGACGTCAGAGTAACCTTCCATTTGTAAGGTTTTCAATTTTGGGGGGTTATTAATGTTTCATTGTTTTTATGCACACTGAAGTGAATAGGTATTGGAGGCTGTCGGATGCATTAGTTATGACTTTCTGGCTTCAGGGGAGGATTACCTCTCCTCACCTAAAGCAATGCACATTTCATACAGTCTTTATGTTACTCTGAGGTCGATCTGACGGAGTATGGGCGAATAGTAAAGGAAGAGTTGGCCACTTAAAGAGACATGTTATTGGCTGATGAAAAAGGCATATTTGCTTTTATCTCTGTTTAGTCAGTTTCAGTTTTGACCCTATAGATTAAATTTATCCCCAACTCAGAGGTTGGATATATGTGCGGCTACAAAATACTGAATAGACCTTCTTTAAATTGTGAAGGAAAATGTGCAACAGTATTGTAAAGTCTGGAATGGCATGGATCATTTCTGGAAATAGCAGAAGAATATGACTTAGAGATGTGCCGATCAGGTTTTTTCCTCCCGATCACCGATACTGATCACCGATACCGATCACATTATTATTATTATTATTTTTATCATAAACACTACAGGTTACATTATGTGGAAAAAGGAACCATGAATTCACCTTAATTTAGACAAAAAC
>NW_006800379.1:217289-222906 GCF_000485575.1 Poecilia formosa | reverse complement strand
GATGATAATAGAAAACATGATGCTATAATTCACAACATTCAAGTCGCAGCAACATGATAGACCATATGTGTTTTCAGAGTATGCAAGCAGGACGACTGAACTGAAAAGGTGAATCTTATCACATCATTTTCTTTCTTCTTAATTTCTCACATGTCCAGCTGAGCTGTGTCGGAGTCCTCATGCAGAATGTCCAAATGTATTCAGTGCTTTAAATAAAGCAAAAGTTGTTCTAAAGTCTTCTGCTGATCAGCATTTGTACACTCAGCCTTACTAAACCTGAGCTGATCTGCATCGTCAAAGCAAACGTCTTTTTGACGTTCCCCATCTATTCTCCTGCAACAATCCTGAATAGAAAAACAGCCACATTATGAACTGTTCAGTTGAAGCCCTTTCACACAGGAGAATATTACAAGAGTTTTTAACATGCAGCAGTAAAACATTCACATCATGTGGTGCCTAGTCAAAGCCCCAAGCAAAACAAATGTATGAAGAAAGCAAATTGAAGTCGGTGTTGCTCCATGTTCCTTAAACACAAGTCATGCTTTATTCATAAATACAATTTCACAACAATACATATAAGTTAAAATTCATGTTACTGGGTAGAAATGAATGCCATTTCATTTCTACCCAGAAATGCCATGAAGGTGCAAGAAGCAAAACTGAACTTTAAAGATTTTTATCTACTGGTTGTGTTTGGATGCAAAAATTAATATCAATAAGATAATAGATATGTGGACTATTTAGGTAACTAAGTATTTACTACCTTTACCTTTACAGTTCACGATCATTACATGTTTAAACAGATGCTTGATAATTGGTGGTCCTCTTTAATCCCCATCTATGCTGGGAACTTTCATGATATCATAAAAGTAAAGAACACATAGATAAGGGACTAAAAAGGACCTTAGACACAAGTTGTGAAGCCTAAAACACAACTTCAAATACTGAGGAAAACCTTTTAGCGCTCTGCGAGACAAACTCCCTTCTGGCAATGAATATCATAAGATCTCATAGCACAGAACCTTGTAACAGCCCTGTGGTGGTTTTACTCCTCATTCTCAGACCTCCAAACTGGTTTGTGTGAAAGTTCCTGTGCTAATGTCAGCTGCTCAGATTAGCTTTACTGCAACTAAAAAGAAAGCTGTGAAAAAGACTTGAAAGCAGGCAGAAAGACAGCAACAGAACCGAACAAATGTCTAAAAGCTCAAACAAAATGTGATCACACGACATGATTTTTCAAACAGATTCTTGTATATTTGATAAGATTTGATCGTAGGTAACTAAAGAATGGAATAGAAAGATTCTGCCGACACTTCTTCGTCTTTTTTGAGCTGATATTTTTTTTCCTCAGTGAATAAAGTCTGTGTTTATGCTGTCTTCGGGGTTGCAGTCAAATGTGGTACGTATGCCCTGCCAGCAGGTGGCGATCACGTCTACACTAACAACACCAAAACTGAAAAAAAAAAACACAAAAACCGTAGCAGGGTCAAGCAAAATTCTCCCTCAGCCTGTTTGGTCTTTGCTCTCTGGTTTTAACTTCTTACAGCTCATATGCATTTAGCATTTATTAGACAGAGTCAGGACAAAGTGAGACGGATGTCGGGTCGGGGGGGAGAAACATTAAAATGGTAATAGACGCTGCAAAATAGGCCTCTAGGTCAACGTTATGAATTGTCTCCTGAGATCCTGTCCTCACTTGTGCACCACAAAACAAAAAAAATCAGTTTTCCTCACGGGGAAAACTCAATTTGCATGTTTACAGCAGCTGGAAATGTCTGACAATGTCTGTTTTGCTCGATATCTGTGGTCGAGCGGAGAGCACCTAACTATAACATCTCATGCCAATCTACATGCTGGCTCTGGTAATCACTAGTTAATTAATAATCATGATTAGGTGAGAAATGGAGGTAAAGCAAAGACCTGACTTCACACAGTAATGGTTTTGGTTGGCTGAAAAAAGGTTAGCAAAACTAAAATCAATCCAATAAACAAAAATCAAATAAAATCCAAGGATGAGACTCCACTGAGTTTTGGCGTGAAACAGATGTATATCTGGTTTACAGTCAGAGGCTAGAGTTGCAGCTCGAGGGCACAAAATGCTCTGAAGTCTGATAAAACCTCCCTGAATTTAGAAGCCACCATCCAGTCATCCGTCGTCTGAACCCGTTTATCCTGGCGGAGGCGCGGGGCTGTGAGGCGGGGGGGGAGCTGGTCCCTATCTGCAGCCGTCATTGGGCCGGAGGCAGGGTACAACCTGGACAAATCAACAGTCCATCAGCAACACAGAGCAACCAACTGTGCAGACACACACTTACACACATAAGAGCAATTTGAAGAGATCAACTGACATGAGAAAATAGGAGAATACACAAGCTCTTTGTAGAAAGAAACCACGTTGGGATTGGACTGCGTTGCTGCTTGGGAACGGTGATACCAACTGCATCACAATGCTGCCCTGGAAACCACCAGGGGACCTGATGCCGGTACCTTTAAAGGGCGTTTTACGTTTTGATCCGTTTGTGTGATTTGTTAATTTGTCAAAATTTGGAGCTTGAACGTTTCTGCAGCGAGCCTCTGAAAGAGGATTCCTGTGAGGCTGTGACTCAGATGAACATTTCCTCTTTGTCTGGCAGTGGGATTGCTTTTTTTGTTTGTCTGAAAACAAGCACATGGATCGCAGGAGGCTACCATGCTTACTGTGCATAAAACAGCTTGGCAAAGTAAAAAAAAAACAAAAAAAACATCAAGGCCCTGGAGTGTCTGTGGGAAGAATCATTTTTTGTTTTTTTGGGAAAAGCTTCACTGAAAATACCACATTTAACAAAAGCAAAAAAAAAAGCTAATACAAAACTTTCAATTTGAGTCATAAACTGAAGCAAAAATATAGAATAAACTAAATCTGGTCATTTTTGAGTGCTTGCTACAAAGAATATCATACAGTTTTGCCTCTTATAAAATAACATTGGGAGTCTACCAACATGACATTTAATCAAGAGATCTGCTTAGCAACAAGCCTGCATTCAGCTGCCTTACAGATGAGCCAGTCATTGCTTGTTAGCTCCAGTTTTAAAATGGCTCTACCTGAATAAAAGTGATGCGCCTCCTCTCATAGGAACTCAATTATATGATGTAAAACCAGAGTTTAGTAACCACTTCCAGGCTGAACTGTGCATTTAACAGTGTATTTAATGATGTGATCGTGTGCTGCTCCAGCAGATTATCCCAGCTTTTGTCACGGATCCTAAGAGATCATTTTAATGGCAGAGAAGGATCAGAATCAATTACTGGATTTTGTTTGCTTTTGGATTCAGCCTAGTAATAAATAAGTTGGACCATTTAACATGAGCAGAATAAACATGTCTGTTACGTGTTCGTGTCTATATTGTAGAGTTGTTTTTCCTCCTGCTGTAAATGTATTACGAAGGCCATTTGGTTTTGAACGTGTGTGTGCATGTGTGTGTGTGTGTGTGTGTGTGTGTGTGTGTGTGTGTGTGTGTGTGTGTTGGGGGTCAGCAGGCAGTGAGGCTCCTTGTAATCCAGTAATCAAACCAGCTGCCACTGAACCCAACCCCCCACTTTTGTACTCCTGTGTTATTTCTCCCATCCTCCCTCCATTTCTTCCTCCTGTTTCAGTGATTCTGACCACTGGTTTGATTTGTGTGTCCGCCTTCGTGGTTTTTTTTTTATTTTTATTTTTTTATCTCTCCTTTCCCACCTTTGTTTGCACAGTTTCATTCCACAGTAATTGACAAAAATAAAATAAAATTCAAACAAGTATTATTCATATTTTGACAAATATGTCTTTTATTATTTTTTTAAAAGCACTCTTTTTTTCTCCGCTCCTTCACCGTTGCGTGCTTTTCCCTCTTCCTGGTTTTTTAATAAACCTCCTTTGCTGTCCTTCATCCTCCGCTGCCTCTCTGTCCTCCTGATCCTCTGTGTCCCTCTCTTCTCTGCCCCTCACCCTCCATCAATTTCTGCCATGTTCCTCTCTTTCCTTCATCACAGTAGTATGTTTTCCTGCTTCGGGGCCTTTTTCCTCATATTGCCGCCTTCCTCATTCATTCAAGATTTACTGTCTTTTATTTGTTTGACTTTAACACCAAGTCACCACCGCACTGTTAGAAATTGCCTCCTCCAGTTGGTGCGGCCCCTTTGTCCCAGTGGATTGCTTTACAGACACATAGAGCTGCAGCCTGCCAGTATTGATGATGAAACACAGGTTGTGGATGAAATAGCTTTAGGTCAATAATGAACCGTTTCTAACTAAAGGAGCACGACTGGTGTTGGAAGTAATGAGAAATAATTGTTTTGCTCATCTTTATGACTTATTAAAACTTTCGCGGAGTGCTTTAAAAGTATTTCCAACACTCGCAACAATATTTAATACAGTATATTTATGCTGTGAAGTGAAATTGATGAATTTACATTGATGGTTCTGTAATTGTCTATTTTCTTAAATGCTCAGTGAATTCCTTTTCACCACAGCTGAAATTTGAGATTAAGATTTACCAGCAGTGATATCTGAAGCTGTCATTAAAAATCAGAAACATCTGGATTCTGACTGCTGTAGACATTGCATGATGCCAAAGGTTGGAAGTTTCCACCCTGTGTGCTTCGTGGATGATTTTATTGTAACCCTGGAAGTAAAACCCACAGGATAGAAATGTTTCATCACGTGACAAATGGGATTGTTCAGAAGGATATTTTTCTCCAAGGGCCTTTTCTTGACCAAAATCTGCTTTCAAAATACACAGAGCTGTCTGTTTACTTCTCCAAATGCAGTCGCTGTTTTTGATTTCTTACTATTTTAATAATATATGACCCATAAATGCAACTTTTCTCAAAGTTATTCTTACTTGAATAAACGAATTCAAGAAGATTAAATATAAACTTGCTCTGGTGAAAATAGATGTAAAAACTAAATAACAATTTATTTATCTTGACAGTTTAATTAAAATGGGTTTATTGAGGGATTTGTGGCTGATGTAGTTCTTTAAAAACAGCAGCCATTACCCGAATATTTAATTTGCAGGCAGCCTCTCTTACCATGAATGTATGTATCTGTAATTTATGATCATACACAAGTGAAGTACGCAGCGAGCAATTGTTTTATTGTATTACAGTCACTGCGTATTTCGTCTCTGTCTCTGTTTCTCTTTCATTTCTCTCTGTTTTTCTTTTCTCATTGCTGTCCTGGATTAGGTCACACGAAACACACAGGAGGGTTTTATACCACATTGATAAATGTAATTTAGCTGCAGCTATTATTTCATGTGGTATTCATCACTTTAGATGTGGCCCAAATATATTTACTCAACTACATTCAAAACCAGTTTTTTGCAACTTTAACTGTTTAATGTCTTATTTATTTATTTTTTTTGCAAAACCAAACAATAACAAAGGCAACTGTTTCACCAATCTGAGGAACAAGTTGATTAAAAATAAAGATTGTCTGTACTTTAGAAAGACTGGACATAAACATGTTCATTGGTATTTAATTCCAGTAGTAAGTATTGTGTATCTCTGTGCACGTATTTTGAATCTTATGAGAACCTTTTAGTTTTTTTTATTGATGTTTACATGTATCTATCTATCTATCTATCTATCTATCTAT
>NW_006800379.1:160773-217279 GCF_000485575.1 Poecilia formosa | reverse complement strand
AATGTTTTAAAATATGCTTGTGAACAAAAAAAAAAACAAAAAAAAACAGATTTGGATTCACACCAACAATCTTCCCCTCTTGGCTCTTTCTTCACTTTTCAGACGGCGTCCACAGCATCTCAGCCCAGTGTGTCCTGCGTGTCCTCATCATCACAGAGGACATGCTGGGAAGCAGCGTCACCGTCCGCCTGCAGAACATGTCCCAGGAGCACTTCCTCTCCCCGCTGCTCGGAAACTTCCTGGAGGGTGTGTCCGCGGTTCTCTCTGTGCCCGTCGAGGACGTTTTCATCTTCAACATCCAGCCGGACTTGGACGCGACACCGGGACGCATCCTGAACGTCAGCTTCTCTGCCGCGTTGCCGGGCGGCCATTTCTTCCCCTCCGAGACGCTGGAGGAGCAGCTGTATTTGAACAGGCCCAGGCTGACGTCGCTGACGCAGATGGAGGTTTGTTTACATTAAGACACACGACACAGAGATGTTCATGCATAGCTAACAGGCTAGTAGCTGCTTCACTTAGTCCCGTGTCCTTATTTACTGAACAACAAATTTATATTTTTTATCTTGAACAATACTTAGTGTCTTACTTGAGCATGATTTTTTTTAAAAAAAAAGTATTTACAACAGAATAAAGCTTATCTCAAAAAGGAAAAGGTTGATAAAAGTTTATTACTAACCATATATTCTTTATCAATTTCGTAGTTAGTTTTAGATTCCCAAAAATACATTTAAAGGAGACAGTTAAGCCCTTTTGTAAATGTTGACTTTCTTTCTTTAGGTATTAGTGAAATGTCTTTGACTTTCAAAATAAATAGAACCTAATAAGCAGAAACTTTACCAATCAAAACAATACAAATGTGAAGCTCCACCTCAATAAAACAAAAAAAGAACCAAAAAGTTAAGAGATTTCAGTACCAGTAATTCAGTTCAAAATGTGAACCTCATAAACCTGCTACATGTAGAATTGCACAGTTATTTGTTTATTTCTGTTCATTATGATGATTATGGCTTGCAAAAATTCTGAATTTTACATTACCCCAATAAAAAAAAATATTTTCAATACAGAACTGCAAGGAAAACGGTTGATTTAACAGCTGCCCAACAGACAGCTATTGCCATTATCCACAAGGAGGAAACGAAGGTTGAATGGAGAGAAGGAAAGTACGGCACCACAGGGACACCTGTAGTCTTGAGAAGATTGTAAATAAAGCCACGTTCCTGTGGTGTTACTTGTATTAGGTCTCTCCTGAACCAGAGGCAACGTTGGAATCAATGTCAAGGGAGACAAAAGTACTGTTTTCAGGAGAAGGTGAAGCGTACATTTCATTTGGAAGTTAAGGGTCAAGAATCTGGAGGTGGATTTCAAGATGCACGTCAGCCAAGTTTCTCGTTCATCATGTCCAAAGTTAGCACAACTCTCTACCAGGAAGTTGTAGAGCTCTTAATGCTTTCATGTGCTGACACGCTTTAATGGAGATGATACTCATTTGTCGAGATGAACGTATGTTTGTTAAAGCACCTACCTCAAATAGTTCAGATTTCTCTTGACTTACCAAGGAATATCTGATATGAACTGACAGTAACACGAGCCAGATGCTAATCACACAGCAGCCATATGGCTTCACGCAAGAGTACACAAATATCACCACCATATGTCACCATGCATGAAATCCACATACCTGCACACAACACTGGGCATCAGTTATCTACACGTCTACACAGCCCTGAGCAATTCTGTGCACACAGAACCGAAAAAAACAAAACACAACAACTCAGATCTGAACATGTGAACGTGTGAAATCTGATGCGTTGTGAATTATGTATGGCTGCATGGGTATGAAAGAAGAACTTTGATTTTAAGAATTCAAGTTTAGTTTTTATTTAATTTACCAGATCTGATGGGGGAAAAAATGGGCGGTTTTTGGAAATTAATTGTTCTTACACAGTTTGGTGACAGACTACCGTACTTAAAGGTCTCCTCATATCGTTGAATTCCCGGTATAATATTTCTAATATGTACTGAAGGAATTTTATGGAGAGGCGCTAATGCCATCCATCTTAATCTAATACTTTTGTTTTTAGAAAAGAATAAAAAAAGAACAAATCACGTTTACAATTTAAAAGTGTACATCAAAAACAAATCATTTGGCAATTTAAAGTGCATAAGTGGAGATTCAGCTTCAAACCCAACATCAAAGAGTAAAGGCTCTCCAGGGAGAGCAAATCTGTCCGTAGAAACTGAAAATATTTGCACATGAAAGACAGGAAGTGATGACAGATTTGCTGAAAACAGGACAGAGGACACGATCAAAAGTGTCTCAGGATAGAGAGACATTTTGAGGAAATAAACAGGTTTTTCAAGGACAAAAAGAACCGAAACATTCAACATAAATGGCCAACATCAGGATAAAAATTCAAGTGGCGGTGAAAATTTCTCAATGACACGTGGCGCGTCATTTCATACAAACACAGTGACGATGAAGAACTGTAAACACTCATCCTCACCAACACAGGAGCAGGTATAGATGCAGCTGAGGATCCAGTAGAGTATGGATCATGCACCAAGCAGTTTTAGAGTAATCAAATTAATCACGAGATTTATTTTGACAGGATTAAATGGTTTTAATTGATAAACTTTTAGAAAACATTAGAAATACATGGAACATGGAACAATACATGGAAATACATGGAGTTGATGAGCCAGACTCTGAAATCCATCCATCCATCCATCCATCCATCCATCCATCCATCCATCCATCCATCCATCCATGCATCCATGCCTGGAGCAGAGAGTCACACATCATGTACAATGCTGCTTACAGAAAGTACTGAGCAGTGATTGAGGTTCTGGCTGAAGGTCTTGGTTTGTAATGGAACATGCTTTATTTTATTGATTCGGCTTCACACAAGGGAAGAGTTTTAATATTTCCATCACTGCTTTTTATGACTCATAGGAATATCCATTAAAAGAGCCATTAAAGTTTCCATCAAACTCTGCTCCCGCTTTTGCAAAGCTGGCTGAAGTCTGAGCTAGATGGAGGCCGGCCAGTTCTGGTTTAATTGTAAAGTTCAGATAACAACTGAAAAGCTGGAAGAGAGAACATGATGTGTGCAGAGGCCTGATCCCGGTGGCGGTGAATATCTACAGCGACGCAGCTAACAGAGGGATCTGACAAATTGGGATGAAAGCAACTTGCATACTAAGCAATGATGGTCTGTACCTTTCTCTTTCCTCTCTCCTCTTCCATTGTTCAAGGTTCTCCCATTCGATGACAACGTGTGTTTGCGAGAGCCCTGCCAGAACTACATGAAATGCATCTCAGTGCTGCACTTCAATAGCTCGGCGCCCTTCATCTCGTCGTCTTCCATCTTGTTCCGCCCGATCCATCCCATCGCCGGCTTGCGGTGCCGGTGCCCGGTGGGCTTCACGGGCGATTACTGCGAGACGGAGATCAACCTGTGCTACTCCAACCCCTGCCTGAACGGAGGAGTGTGTGCCCGCAGAGAAGGAGGCTACACCTGCATCTGCCGTGAAGACTACACCGGTGAGTGGGATGGAGAGAGTCATGGATGAGGGCAAAGAAAGAGATGCAGGCACAGCTTGATCTGTGGTATAGAAAACTCTGAAATGTGAGCGATTTCAGATTTCTCTTCTGGTATTGAACCTTTATAATATCCATGTGTTGGTTCTGACTGCTCCGGTTGGCATAACATGCTTTACTGCCTCCGATTTTCCATGCACTTCCCAACCTACACGGTTTATATTGACTGGTTGCTACAATGAAACATCGGACTCTATAAAGGATGTGTGAACTTGGCTATAAACTGGACCTTCATTGGGTTGCAGCAGCAGCAGTAGTGAAAATCAAGGCTCATTGCATATAAACATTGAAGGTCATTGTAACCAGAACCATTAGACTTTTGAACATACTAATTGGCACATTTGTGAGGGGATGATTAATAACTGGTCATATTTAGCATGTTTAGTTCCAGTGAACTTTTTGTTCAGACCATCGTGTGTATGAATGTCATAATATAATTTTGGCCTTTTAGTGATTCATTTTAATTATTTATTTATTGAGCGTGGCCTGATTTTCAACTACACCTAATCCCATAAACAATACAAACAGTCTTATTGTCCCTAGCACCATTTCAGCTGCATTTTTGACCAGTCTTCTTGTCAGAAGAGGTAGAGCTTCATTGAATAGGTTGGTGTCTCGGAACAAAGCAGACTTTTCAGGGAAAATATCTTCCAATTAAATTGCTAATTGGATTTATTGTTCTGTTGAAGCACAAAGTTCTGTTCACATTTTTTATCCAAACTGTATCGCTCAGATGAAAGGCATGATCAATATGGACTAAGAAAGCAGAAACTAAGAAGGAAGCCAAAGTTTAAATAATGAATATGTTAAAGCAGTGGTTCCCAAACTTTTTCTCCTGGGCCCCCCCAGTGGTTTCCAAACTATTGCTGTACCCCCACCCCTATGGCTTACAAATAGCTGTCTGGTTGAACGATGTGTGTGAGCGAAGGGAGTGGGGGGTGGATTCTTGGAGACTCCCTGTTATACTCTGCCCCGGCTCCAGACGAACAAGGGGGGAAATCAACTTTTTTGGGAGCAAAATGAATCGTAGCTGAAAATAGACAACACCAGTAGCCTACAGGCTACTTGTTAAGCTTAAGGTTCTGTATTGATATTAGCTAGTCATCTTTTAGCTAACATTACCTGCATCCAGCAGCTTTACTCAACTCAGTCGGTTAGTTTGGAGGGAAAAACTGTGAAAAGTTCTTTGCGTTTTGCTGGTTTGCTGCCGTGATTCTAACACAAACCTACGTAGCTCCGCCCAGCAGCAGCAGGTCTCCTTCACAGGTGGAAACCCAGTGCGAGCGTCGTAGCGCTCATGTTGCGTTTAAAGGCGGCTCGGAAAAACAGGTTACAACATGTTAACAACGGATTAAACAGTTTTAACTGCTGATAAAAGTGACAGAGGACACAAATATGGGAAGTGTGGAAGCCTCTACTGTATCAAATTGATATAGGAATAACAGAGAGTTGGCCATTCTAAGGTAAAAACCCAGTGCATACAGTGTTCATGTTTTGTTTGTTTTTTTCATCCAGAGGGCTTCCTGCGCCCCCCCTGCAATGGCACGGCGCCCCCCCTGTGGCCGCGCCCCACAGTTTGGGAAAACTCTGCTTTAAAGCTTAACATATTTGCAGAGAGTCAAACACTCAGCTCAACTGTGAAGCACGGGGGTGGCAGTAGCATTCTGAGGGTCTGTTTTGCACTCCAAGAATGTTAACAGGATCTTTTTCATGACAACAAAAACTTTGTTGCATCTTTGCAACGAGCTAAAGTACATTTAGCTCAAACATCATGTTGGTTGTTTGTGGGTGTTTCAGCACCATGTTTAGTTCTGTGTGAATGAAAAAAAAAAATTCACAATCAAACTTTTGCAATTCATTTTATAATTTCTTTCTTTAATTCTTTTAACTGTTTTTTTTTTTTAACCCAAAACCCAAGATGCATTTTTTATATATTCTTTTTCAATATGCTAACCCTGACATAAATGTTTGAAAACTTGAAGGCATTTGAATTATTACTTGATTTAATAAAAAAATAAAAAATAAAAAAACACATAGACATTAGAGGTAGAAACAAACCAATGTTTGCTTCCACATTATTGATGTAGAAGCTGAAGACGCGATGAAAATAAGGAGCAGCGAATGCATCCCTCTGTTTTTGTTTTACGTCTTTAAGTGTGCTCTGGTAAAGTAACGCAAACTGTCAGGGATTCTTTGTTCTTGTCCCACACTGACTTCCTTTTTGATCCACTCCGTTTTCTCTCTTTTGTCATGTTGAGCCGAACAACATGAAAACACACACACACACACACACACACACACACATATTCCTCCTCCCGAGCTACCTGTTACTTTGTCTGTAACACACAGGCATTCACATGCAGACACACACACACAGAGGCAGTTGCTATTTTTTAATTTGTCATCTTTTCGCCTGCTATAACCCAGACACAAAAGCTGCTGCATCTTTTCTCACCTTGCCCAATACACCAAACTCTTTTCAAGACATCATCCCTCTTCTCTGTCCCTTTATATTGCCTCAGCCATTGACTTGATATAAGAGAGTATGGAGGCTAGGTTGTGTGCGACTATATGTGAGTCTGGGGGATATTTTACATTTCTTTTTATTTCGAGTCAAAAGAGAGCTGGAAGAAGGATGCGGCACTTCTCTTTCATGAGCGAGACGGAGCGTTTTCCAGCCTCCCACCGAGACGGAGGGAGGGGATGAGATGAGATGAGCAGAGAGATAAGAAATGAGGAGAGCAGAAAGAGAAGTGTCGTGACAAAGTGAAAGAGAGATGAAGGAGCCCAGGATTATAGGATGGAGAGAAATCTGAGAAGTAGAGCTGACGGGAACATGAGTGAGAAGAAGTAATAAAATCTTTATTAGGGAGAAATAGGAAAGCGGTGGAGATCATTTCAGATAATCGGATTTAGGAGAGAAAAGTTATTTACCGGGAAAGAAATGCGGTAAAAAGTTTGGTCTGTGTGTGGGCGGATCTCACCAAAACATTACCAGAAAGGATGCAGATTTCCAGACCGGAGCTCCTCTGGACCGGTGATGTGAGATCAGTTAAAATAAGAAAATGAGACGGGCAGCGACTTAAAAACGAGGAATCATGAAGAGATGTGGGAATGTTTTAAAGTGGTAGATTTTATGACAGTGAATGAAAATAATTTGATGGAAGTTGGAGCTTGGAGCTGGGATTGACGAGAACGAGTTAATGCTCTGAAACCAAGCCAAATGCAACTAGCAATACAATTCACGTTTAGCAATTATGTCTATTCTTTGCATTGAAACACAACAACACAAAGGTCAAGTTTTTTTTCTCCCCACTGTAGTTTATTGGAGAAGGAAGTGACATGATGTTGAATTTATGGCATCACATGTCACTTCCTACTGTGAGTAAAAAACCTTTTAACTTTTTGATGTTTCCCAAATCCTAAACTATGATTTGTTAATTATTTTGAAAAAAGATTTAAGTCTAATAAATGAAGACAGAGGGGATAGAAATAATTGCAAAATAAAGTGATAAATATTAAAAAGGAGAAGAAAAATGTTTTTGCAATAACTTAACAAGAAAAATGGAGAAATAATGGAGTCGGCTTGAAAGGAGAGGGCGGAGTATGACAACGGTTTTAGTTGTGGATGGAGGGAGACGGATGAACTGAGTGAGAATAATAAAGAGGTGAAGCTTCCGGGGGAAATGGATGAAGAGAGGTGAGCGAGAACAAGGGAAATCAGCCCGGTCTGTTGTTGCTGAGCTCTTCCTGCGTAGGTGTCGGGAGTTGTAGCGTCTCCTCACCGCCCCGGGGCAAACTGAAGGAAAAAGAAAGAGGGATGACGAGGAATAGTCAGGGACGAATTGATTCTGCAACTCCTATAAATCTCCAGACATCTACTAACCTTGTTTGCTCTGTGTTTCTTTCGGTTTTCCGTCCGGCCCCGCCGTTACCCCTTCCCCCCCTTATCCTTTCTTTGTGGCTTTGATTCGGTTTTTCCCTGAAACTCTATGGATCACTCTCACAGGCAGGAGCTGAGCTTGCCCGGGGTTTTCATCAACACTTGGAAACCTTGGTTTTCCACAGAGGGAGTCGTATCTTTATTTTTATTTTTTCAGTCAGAAACAGAAGTCGGCATCAGATCTGAGTCAGGTTTGATGCGTGAACAACTGCGCTGGTGTCCCTTTGTAGCACACTAGCTCTGAAAAGAGATTAGTGTAGCGCAGGCTGCACCTAAACCTAACTTCAAAGAAAATCTAAAAAATTGTTTTCTCATCTTGTGGGAAAACAAGATGTGGTGGTGACGTTTCAAATTTGATGAGGACCCAAATGCAGAGACCAAGGGACTGGAAACAGCAGGGAACAAGTCTAAGGAACTGAGGAGATTAGAAATGTAGAATAATAATCAACTTTCACACAAAAATAACTCAGAAACACAAAATACAAAAGTCAGACAAAAAATAATCAGGGTGACAACAAAACACATTCAGCCTTAGCTTAGCCAGAATTTAACTCTTTAAAAGAGACATGTAGATGGTTTATTCTAATTTACTCTCTCAAATATCCCCAGTTGGATCCCCAGAGGTGAGCAAGGAATTAAATAATAAACCCACATTGTGGGAAAACTCACTTAATCATTAACAGTTTCTTCATCTGTTTGTGCCAAGCTTAAAGATGCCACCATTTCTTTGAAGGCAACAAAAACCCAAATGGGTATTAAAATATCGATTTCCAATGTGGGATTTCACATAACGCAAGGTTTTACTTTTCTGAGACACATGCCTTAAACTGTTCATCGGGGATTAGTAGAAACAGTACAGGATGAGTGATTTTTGATAGATTTTGACATTCTGTAACACGTCACATTTGATTTACAAATGGGTTAAACTGAGCCTTTAATGAGGATTCGGAGGCAAACGGTGAGAATGAGGATTGTCTTCAAACCTGCCAGTAGTGGCAAATCCGTTGCATTTCCTGTTTACGTTCCATCTGATTGGTTAAGGTTTAGTGTCCTCACTGATAAAATGACTAAATTCTGTGTTATGTGATTTACCAAAACAGTGGCAGTGCAGGCACCCTAAACTCATTCTACTTCAGCTCGTCTGAGCAACTCAACGTTTTCTGGCAGCGGCTTTGTTGGAGCATCAGCATCTTATGTAACATCACCGGAGTAACATATCTGCATGGAAACATGTTTTTGAAATAAATTTCATTTTGGTTTTAAATATAAAAAATAACAATAAAATTTGACAATGTCATGTTCTACGTTATGCCAAACTAGGTCAAAATGGGCTCAACTGAGTTTACAGAAAAGTCTGATGTTATAAGGAAACAGAAGAGAAATACACTCACTGACTGAAAAAAAAATCAGCTCTTAAGCGCCTGCAAATTTCTCGTGACCTGACATCTGCCTTCTTAAATAATTAATCTAAACTGGGAATGAAACAGCTGCTGTGGTGTTTTATATTAGTGAGTCCAAACCTCAGAGGATGTCTGCTGGCCAAAGAGCAAAACTGATCGAAAAGTTGGTTTCTAACCTTCCACTTAGTCGAATACATTCATGACCATCATCAGATACGCTTCCTGTACAATCAAAATGTGCTTGTCAAATGTAAAGGTATTAAACGTAAGGGCTATTGTTGATGTTGATACAGGTTTAGAGTTTGGTGTTGGAGCATAAGCTTGGTTTGAATTACAAAAATGTTAGATTCAGATAAATATGAAAGCTCTTTGTTGGGAGTCCAGATTGTATGTACAGTAACTCCCAAAAGTGGAGAATAAACTCCTTGTGATAAACTATGACTGAATAAAACCAAAGTTCTGGCTGCCATCAGGCAGACACATCGTCTGTTCAGGTTCTGCTCGGCGTATCTGCTCTGATATGCAAGATGTTTTCCAGCGCCCATAACTTCTTATAAGTACCGTGTAAGAGCAGCAGTGAAGGGAAGCAGCTGAAAATCTCAGTTTTATAAACTTGTAGCACGTAAACCTTGTAATAATTTGACTGTCAGCTTTTACATTTTTACACCTTGCTGTAAGCCCCAAAAAATCCACTTCAAGCTCATCCTACACAAGGGAAGCTAAAGTTCTGACGTAAAATTCAAAAAGCAGCTGCAATCAAACACCATCGTCAGATAACAATTGGTGGCTGCCGTTAATTATAGCGGGTAAATGTGTAGGAGGACCATTTGTTGAAAACTGTTTTGATTTCATTTATAATGGCGCTATCTGCTGAGATCAGCCAATATGTTTTACAAAAAAAGAAGCACAAAAAGCCCAAGCTTCACTAAAACAGAGTATATTTCCCTAATAACACCCACACTGGAGCTTTTTGTTTTCAATTTGGCATGAACTGCGTTATGTTCCTGTCCTTCAGCCCTGGAAGCCAACTTTACAATTGCTTCATATTCACCGGAGGCAAAAAAAAAAGTATTCTGAATAGAGAGGCTGGATGAGGAGAAATCCTCCCTCTTTACTCACACACATTTCCTGCATAGAGAATCTATAGTGACAGTAAAAGTGCTCACTCCATCACTTTCTGTGTTGCCAATAAGTAACATCGATTTGAGTTATATTTCCATTAGAAAGTGTTTTTTCTTGTTAACAACAACTGCTTCTTTTGAGTGTCAGCGTTGTGCTCTGGTGGTCCAGATGGCTCATAGCGCTTTTTTACTTTAGAGACGTGTTGTAAAAAGCTCGTTTTGGTGTTAGAGGAGTTATCTGGCTCCAAAATCTAATGATTTAAAAAAATGTATCTTGCTACTTTTCCATCCATCAATCTTTTCATAAACTGTTCTGTATGATGGGAAAATCCTTCTGGTGGCTTTTTAGGACAACTTTCTATATCTAATTGATTTATTGATTTTTGCCTTGAGTGATAGTTTTAGAGAACCTACTGACTCACTGTGCCAAAATCTTATCATACCTTGTGATATATGAGGTTACGGTAACTTATGAAAACACAGAAAACAAGAATATTTTGGTTTTTATTTATAACAGAAGTAGCTTTTACCTAAAATAAAAATGCATACTCTGCATCTCTGACATAGCAGCGCACCATTTATTAGCTCTGAAAGTAGTTGGTGGCTTCAGGAAGTTCCCAGCAGACAGTGAACCTTACAGGTGGAGATAAAAGCCGACAGAAAGGGCAGATATGTGATTACACTCGCTGTAACACAGGGGGCAACGCCTCGCAGAGCTGAACGATACAAAGAAAAAATTCATGAGATGCAAGGGAGACGCAAGTCAGGAAGACGGAAGCGAGGATCCGCACTAAATTAGTTTGTGAAAGGATAAACTGGTGAACGGCGAGAAGAGAGGACAGACAGAAATTAAATCTGTTGGTTCTGCAGAAGCAATTTGTATTTTTACACCAGGGGAGGTAGAAGCACAACATAGGAGTTAGTAGCACAGAACAAGCTGGAGAAGAAATGCGGTAGGCAGAGATCAGATTAGTTTTGGGTGTGATAAAGTAGACATGCATGTTAGACTGAGAAATCTAATCCTGCCGATAGGGAGAGGAGACGGATCCCACACAGAGAGCCGGATGAAGCTCGAGAAGAAAAATGCTCGAAATAAGCAAATGCTGCTTTTTATCACGAAAATGGACCGGGTTTAAAAGTCAAGACAGGAAGCGACGTGGGAAGAGGAGACAGTTGGGAAGAGGAGGATTTATAAATGGAGAAGACAAAAAGGGTAGACTGTGATCTTTACTCAGACTGGACGAAATGACAAGAGACAGGAAATCAAAGATGGACACAGAATACATTTTGTTTTATAGTTTCTTTAAAATAACACGTCACAAAAGTTAACATGGCGTATAAGGAGTACCTGTTTGGAAAAAAAGTATCAGCTTTGATTTACACTTTTGTCAATTCTAAGATGGCCATCTAATAAATAAATAAATAAAAAAAACTATATCTTTATTGGCATTACAGCAACTAGTCAACAATTACAAAAAAAAAATGATAAAGTATGAGTAGACACAAAAATATGGAAGGATAGTGCACAGATTTTGGAAACGTCTAATATTTTGCATCATGTATTTCTGAAATTATGTTTGGATGAGATGTGAATGTAAAGTAGCCAGAGGCAGGAATGAGTGCAAACACAGAGCCAGGTGTAAAGGTTATAGAGCTAATTATGCAGCACACTGAAAACTCTCTTAGGACTGCAAAAAAAAAATAAAAATCTATGTTTTACATCAATTATTTTGATGAGGCAAGAATTTCCTAGTTTCTTCTTAAGAAACGTATTTTCATGTTCAATTTATTCTTTTTCTTTTGTCCTTTTTATTCTGTGAATTTGAGCAAAAGGTTGTAAAAGTCTAAAGAAAATCATTTGAGAAACAATAACTAGTTATTTAAATTCTGCAGTGGTCTAAACACTAGAATAGCTGATCCTTGTTTATTAGAGAGTATTTGTGCTGTTTTTCAGTGTTCAAATACCCTATTAAAGACTTGCAGGGCACAACAGTCTGACTTTTTTTAAGTTAAGAGTGAGGAGAGAAAGTAAAACAAATGCAAACTCAATTAGTTGTAAATCGAGTCTGACAGCTGGGAGAAAATGCAATGAAAGTGACGCCGAAAGAAATCGCTGCTGAGATAAAATGCGTAGGACTCTGAGGAAATGACTGATGCTTCAAGAATCGGAGTTAAGATTACAGGTTGAAGAAAAAAAATTTTTGAAGAAAAGCAGCTTGAATAAAATGTTTAAAGTGGGAGATGAGTTAGAAATAGAAACAAACAGCTTGAGACGACGGCTGGAGAGGAAGATGAGGGCAGCAGGTTGTTGGTCAAGATAAAAACCGTTCAAAGACAGGAGAGCCAGGGACCAAAAGAGATAATGGTATAGAATGGATTCAGCGAGTGACATTCATTATAGAGGTCATTAACCGAGTGACTGATTGTGTCTCTCGTGCGTTGAGACCCGGCAGCAGAGAATTAAGTGAGTGCCATCAGTTCTCAAAGCGATCCGTTTTTCAAGTAGTTGGAGGAAACAGGGGCGTCTAAATACACAATAGGCACTATTTAAAATATGCATGTTGAATGGAAAAAATAAAATCTTACTGCAGTGGGCATAATTTGCTGAACTAAGTGGGATAAATGAATAAAAGAGTTTGGTGAGGACAGGAAAAGGAGGCAGGGTTTGTTTTAGGAAGATAACACCGAGAGCTGTGAGGTGCAGGTTCAGGCTCCTCCAGGGCATTTCTGGTTTCTTTTAAAAGTGAAAAATTCAGATCAAAACTTTATCGAGTCTGTGAAAATTCACATAACCTTGCCATTCCTGTACCAATAAAGTAGAAAGTAAGTTATCTTCAATGTTCCTGTTTTCCAAAGGATGAAGAATAGACTTTAAAAAAAGAAAATAAAAATCTTGTTATACTTTGGTGCTAAACACCTGTATAAATTAATGTTATGTAAAAATAATAATAATAATAAAAAACATAATTTCCTTGTATTACAATATAAAAAGGACAAATATGTACAGCACAGTCTATCTTTCACCTTTCACATTTTTTTGTCATGGCACATCCAAAAACGGACAAAGTATTTCTTTGGACTTTTAAGTGATAAATCTTCACAAAGTAGTGCAAAAATGCAGATTAAGAGGAAAATTACGTAAACTTTTAGCATTTTTTTTCTACTGGTACCTCTTAATAAAGTTACTAACCCAAGTCACAACATGAGAACCATGTTGATCTGCAAAGAATATTTTGTGGGCTTTAAATGTTATACATTCATGTTCCAGTTATGAACTCCCATTGCTTTTACTGACACGCCACAGAAAAGACGCCTAGAGACACGACAATGAAGAAAGAGAAGAAGAATCGCAAAATATGAATGTCATATTTAAACAATAACATACCAGTTGCTTGTTTTTCTAACATTTCCCAGCCCTGCTTTTTTTTTTTTTTTTTTTTGACAGACGAGCATCGAGGAAACCATCGTTTGCAGGTTTCCACAATAAGCCGAGTCGGCAAACATGTGCAAGAAGGTTCGGTGATCAAACTCGTTGTCCTGCATGCAGGCTCTGTTCAGTTTCTGAATGTGCAAAGCTTGTTTGAGACACACCAGAAAATACCTGTTGCTGTAATTGAAATAAAACGAATTTCTACAAAGTGCTGATGAAGCGGGACAGAGATTTTTTTTTGCACGACCCGTGACCCTTACCTTTCACCTTACAGATTTGCTCTCTGTGTTCTTCGATCACATAAAATACCTTGAAATGCCTGCTTGTGGCAAAAATGTGGACAGGTTGTGGGCGCATGGTTATTTTTGCAAGGTGTTGTACCAGATGATGCTTTTACCGAAATTGATTTTGAACGATAATGTTAACTTAACCCAGACCACATGCTTCTTCCCCTGTGCTTTTGTTTCTTCAAGTCTGACGAGTCGTTCTCAAGAAGACCTTCAGATTTTACAAAAAAAAAGCCCCGAGATTTGAAAGGAATAAACTGGCACCGCACAAAGACCCGCCGCAGTGGTGAGATCACTGCCACACTAATAAATAATAAAGTACACTGCCAGGCTGTTTGACAGCAGCTTTCCTCTGGATGACACATCCCTGAGATGATCAGTCTGCAGGCTGTCGGCTGGCCAGTGTCGTTTCATGACATCATCTCTATTTATGCCTCTCGGCTCTGATTCCCGTCGAAAGGGCGCAGCAGACTGTGTTTATGGTTATTGATTTTATACATCAAAGTCACAGCCTCTTCAAACGGCGCCTGTGTTTTACTTCTAGCCGAAACATTTGTTCCAGTTTTGTACGGCGTACGTTTTTTGTTTTTTTTTTGCAAGTTTTTTCCGCTTGCTCGCGGCGCATCGGTTGAGAAGGTTTTGTCCCACCCTGAAAAATGTGAATCTTTGCATAACTTAAAACTTTGTTTTAAATGAGTAGCTAAAACACTACATGTGGTCTAAGCTTCGTAAAGACCCACAAGTAAGGAAGAGCAAGTGCATTAGGAAGGAGTAGGGGGAAGCAAGTGGGAGCGTGCTGGCCTCTGGGGACGCACCATGTGTTGGGCTGGAGGAAGAAGAGGAGGAGGAGGAGGAAGAGGGCGATGGGGCGGAGCGAAGCAAGATGCCGGGGGGGTGGTTGAAGAATACCCGCTTTGATGAATAAAACATCTGCGTGAATGAAGGGGCGGTGTGAATGCATTAAGGCAGGCGCAGAGGAAGAAAAGGGAAAAAAAGAAAGGGTGAGATTTGGAGAGAGACGGAGAGAAAGAGAAAGAGAGAGCAGGAACGGAGGGAATTGTAGAAAGACGTAAGCAAGGAAGAAACATGAGGATGCAGGGAGGGAACACGAGAACATAACAGTAGATTAATGAAGTAATAAATCCAAACTGGGAGCAGAAAACTAATCTGAGGTCTTGATATGTTTCTTGAATTCTGGACAAGGTGTGAGAATCGCACAAGCTGGATTGTGCAGTGAAAACGTAGACGGGATACATGGAAATATTAACTCCAGGCATGAGCTGGAATGAGATTCTCATGCTGAACACATTGATGTAGCTGGTTAGTTTGAGGCTACCTGCAAAGGTAGCTAGCCTGCACTCAGCTGCTTCGCACTCTTAATTTATTAACCGTTGTTTAAATCAGGGTAACTGCTGGTAATTTAGCTTTGGTGAAACTGTTTATGTTTTTATATATGTATTTTTTTTGTATGTAGAAAAGCGTTTTGGTTCCAGTAAAGGATTTGGGAGTCAAAAGCACGAAAAAGCTTTGATTATGGTTCTAAAAAACATTTTTATTATAGAAGAGCATTACTCACTGGTTCACAAACAACACCAATCACTCCAGCAGACTTTAAACCATAACATTAAAAAAATAAATAAATAAACCATAACTTCTTAAAATCTTGCTATACTTTGGTGCTAAACATCTGTGTAAATTAATATCATGTTAAAAAAACAAAACAATTTCCTTGTATCACTATAAAAATATGCTTTGTGTACTCTGTGTCAGCTTAAAACAAAAATGTATTCATTTTACCACAAAAACAATATGACACATTGACAGGTTTAACAATGAGCTGTGCTCCTTTAGCTTGCACATCACAACTGCTTGTGTTTTTCACAGCTTGAATATTTTTTTCCAAACAGCCACATTGATCTGCTTGAAAGCGAGGAAAGACGATAGTAGCTGTCTTTTTCAGCCAGCTGACCAGCAGTGTCCAATAACAGCCTGTGGACGGGGGAGTGCTGTATCACTCTTTGTTCCCATAGCAAACAGTCAAAAGAGTCGCATCAAATGATTTAAAACCATCAAAACGATCTGAGGCCTTTTCCATAAACCTGCTCACATCCGGTATAATGTAGCGTTTATCTATATCTAAACACACACACGCGCGCACGCACGCACGCACACACACGCACACGCACGCACACACACACATTAGTCTTCTCTCTTCTTCTTTGTGCTGCTGAACATTTTAAGCGACCCAATTACAGTCAGTGGAGCTGTCAAACTGCTTTATGTTTGTTAAAACCTGGGACTGCCAAAGCAGTTATTAGTGGCAGTGAAGTGGAGTAAAAAGTTTAATGATCCCACCTGACATGTTGCTGTAATTTTCCCCGTTTGCCTTCAGTAGGGCTTGTCTGCGTGTCGCGTCTCACTCTATATGCTCTTCTTTGTTCGGCTGCATGTTTCTATTAAATGCCACCTCGCCTGTGTGGCTGTGTGGGCGTGCTCGCTTCCATTATGGTATGCTCATTAAAAACCATCTGTGCATGCAGCTTATGTGTGCTTTTTTTTTTTGTTGCATGAATTTCTAAGTGCTTTCTTGCAATAGGACTCCCACTGTTTAGTAATCGCTTGACCTTTGTGTCCATCTGCATGAGGAACCGCACAGCATTTCCCTACTCTAACGTTGTGTGTGTCGCGCTGCTGATGATCAGTGGGAGCCTCGACGGAGTTCACGCCTTTACGAGACAAGAAATAAACCCATCTTTGATTCAGTCTGAGAAACTGTGTCTGCTGGTTTTCTAACTATAATTACAAGGTATACATTCCTCTGGATGCGGATTTTTGTTCTCTTTTTGATGTTGTGCATCTGCATGCACATATGTTTTATTTTTTGCCTTTTTGACTGTCTTCCTTTAGCCAATTTATTTTCTGTCTGTCAACTTGAGCTCAACTCTGTGTGCATAATAAACAGTGTATGTCTGCGCGCGTGTGTGTGTGTGTGTGTGTGTGTGTGGATGCGTTTGCAGTTGTCTGTGTTAAGGTCTCACCTCACGCATAATTCATGAGTATTAATGCGTATTTATTTATTTTAATATTAATGAGAGGGTCTCTACGGATGAGTGGTTGCTGCAAACAAAGGCAGGAATATGGAGTGGTGGTTCTCCCAGTCTATTTACTTATTTTTTATTTTCTCCAATATCATTGCTTCCCTGTTGTGTGCACTCACAGGCGAGTGTAGAGTTAACCTGCGATGACCGACGGTACGAGGGAAGGCAAAACACGGCCTGACAGATGTGATCATTCTGAATCGTCGCCGGGTCGTTGTAAGCTGAGCTGAGATTGTGTCTGAGTGTCTCTCTGTATGGGTGAGAGCGTTCGCATCCCCCCTGGGGGTGGAGGTTGACGCAGCCGCGGTGTGAAAGAGAGAGTGCTTGTCAGCCAAATTCGGGAAGATGCGGGCCCATGGCAAATTAAGTGAGGCGGAGAAACGGGGTGATTAAAAGCAGAGTGGACAAACTGCGAGAGAGTGATATGTGGAAGAAAACGTGGCTCGGATAAAACGGCGATAGCCTTCGAGAAACAGAGACCACTTATTAATTGATGAGATCAGATGGGTGCTAACAAATGCAGCGGGTTTATTATATTGTTTTTACAAGGATTTGATGCTTTATACTGCCAAATATTCACACCCTGATAAAGTTTTTCACATTTCTCTGTCTCTCTATTTCTCTCTGTCTGTCTCTCTCTCGACACTCTTTCAAAAAAAGGCGAGGTTTGTGAACGCACCGCTAACAGTTGGCCCGTCAATAGTCTGGATTTCTTGAAAAGTGAAATGGTTGTGAAGACATTTGCGAGGAGAAATCATGGTTCAAATCAACAGGAAATGATCAAGAGTCCAGAGAATACTTGCTGACTGCTGAGATCAGATCGGAGAGAAATGCCACAAAGCAGCTGAATGTACTTGTAAAAGCTCCAAAAGCTTTAGAAATAACAGCGTGCCATTCGATTTGTCCTGTGTCAGACAGACTCCGTATCAACATGCGAATCAGACATGACTTTGTGAGCTCTTCCAGCCTTCCTCTCGGTGTGTTTCTTTGACTCGCCCTGCAGAATCTTTATGCGTTTCCCTGAATGTGTGTTTTTCCACTGCATGTGGGATGGCGGTCTGGAAGTGGCCGTGTCTTGCGTGTGTCGTGTCAAATTTACATCTAATTGATCACGGGGAAAGGTGAGGACTTTTATTGACTCACAGCTGCAGTGCTGTGTGTGTGTGTGTGTGTGTGTGTGTGTGTGTGTGTGTGTGTCCCTGTAAAGATGTGAGGTCGCTGCCAGCGGCTTCTCTGGCATCTAAAAGCAGCAAAAACAAAGTGCCAGCAGAGACAGTTACATGATCAAACCCGACAGCCTGGAGGGCAGGGGCAATGATCCATGTATGTGTTGATGTGTGTGTGTGTGTGTGTGTGTATGAGGTAGAAAGAGAGGGAAATAAAGTGTTTATGTCCATTTTGGATATAAAATATATCTGCATTGTGTTAATTATTGATGTGTTAGCAATTTGGTTTCGTTTTGTCTGGTATCTCACTGTCTGTGTGTATTTTGGGCCCGTCAGCAGGTTCTAAAGTGGGTCCTCAAGGAGCCATCTGTCTTTAGGCTACTTTCAAACCCGTCTGCTCTGCCGATGCGAGGGGGCAGTGTGTGTGGGTGTTCTTTGTGTGCAGCTGCTAAATGTCAGACAGTGTGTGTGTCCAAATGCGCTCAAGGAAAGGTGAAAAGAGAAAGTCAATGTGCTTCCCTATGTATCTATTTCTGCAGTGCTTCTGTTTGTCTGCATGTGTGTGTGTGGGACCAAGAGGGGTTCAAACTTACTAAAGCACCCCAGACTAGCACTTTCTTGACTCGCAGCCAAATTTGTGTTTATTCCCGTCTGCAAATTTGTTCATGCTGTTTGTTTTTGTTTTGCCACCCAGTTCCAAAGAAACAGAACTGAGTCAACAGGAAAATGTTTCTTTCTCTTTTTATCCTGCAGAGACGCAGCTTCAGTTTCAAACAGCCTCAGAATATCTAATGGCTTTAAGGAGGAAACTTTCAAATGTAATTTTGATTTCTTTTACAAGGAATGGAAAATATTAGCCTGATGCAACCGCGGCTAGAAATTAGCATAGCTTCATCCATTCTCTAATCAAGGAGGAATGGAAATTTTTTTAGCAGTCTGATAAACCACTGCCATATGTGTTAAATAATTATAAAAACTCCCATATTGGAAAACCTCCTTTAACTCATCAGAAGGTTTTCAAGAACCACGCAGTATTTGATGATCCACAGAGCAGCAGAGAGACTGATTAGCTGATTGCATATCTGAATTTCTATGGTTTCAAAACCAAAAGACATGATCAATTTCCCGGGTCTTTAGAAGCTTATGAACCGCATAATATTCAACATCCACGCCCATGTGGCCAGAGTAACGTGTTCAATAACAGGATCTCATGGCATAGTCATGTAATTTGGGGATCATCCTTGCTTTTTGCAGATGATGTCGATCTCTTGGCGCCGTCGAGCCGTGACCTTCGTCTCGCAGTGGAGCGGCGCACAGAGTGAGAGTCAGCTTTGTTAGGTCTGAGCCAATGGTCCTCAACCTGCTCTTGTTGGGTTGGGGGGTCGGTCTCTACGTCAGGCGGAGGGCTTCATGTGTCTTTGTGTGTTTTTTCAAGTGGGTGGTTTTGGAGAAGGATGGACAGGTTGGTGCAACGTTTGCAGTATTGCAGGCACTGAGAAGGTCTGTCTTGTTGAAAACATCAAACTCCAGATTTTCTGGTCTGTCTTCACTCTGACTGACCTTTTATCTTTTCTGAGTCACGACCGAAGAAAAGGGATCATGAATACAGCAGAAGAGGTATGTCCATCATCTGTGCAGAGCTGCTGTTCCACATTGAAAGAAGCGAGTTGAGATAGTTTGGGCAAAATCTGGTCAGGTTGAATTGATGATGCTAGTCATGTTTCCCCATAAGACATTGTGACTGGATACATCCTTCACCAAATTTTTCTGTCACCCTTCTGTTTGATAACAGGAACACATATTAACCAAGTGGGCTCTTCTTTTCTCCAATTAGTGCTTCCTCCACATGGCAAAACCAGCAGGTGAACTCTTGTAAATAGCTTTACCTTCATTTTCCCCAATTAGTAAAATAAATGTTAACTGTTTGGTGTGGAGAAAAAAACCAACCTGGTTTATCACTGCTTGAATTAAGAACTTTTTAAAAAGCCTGTGTTTCCTCTCCTTACCATAAACCCTCAGTGCCTTTCGTTAAGGATTTCTACATGACTGGTCAGAACTGGTTTTTGAAGAGACAAGCCCTGACTTTACTTTACTGTGTTTTTTGTTCATGTCTTTCAAAATGAAACATATTAAAGTTTCTTTGCACAAAATTAAAAAAGAAATGGTTGAAATAAATCATTAGGAGCCCATAATAAATCCATTAACTATTCCCCTGAAGAGTGTGACTAAACTTCTGAAAGGTAGTATATAATAATCCAGCTACACGTTTTTCAGGATTAGAATACATCTAATCTGCTATTCTGACCCTTTCTGATGCATTTTCCCCGAGCACTCACTTAGTGCCTCATCAGCCTCATTTTAAAGAGTATTTAATCTGAGTCACAAGTTTTAACCAGAATGTTTGCCCGTCTGAACGATGCTCGCCTAAAGCATCTGCTTTCACTGGCTTGTTTTTTTGTTGTTGTTTTTTTTATCCCACTTTAAAGAAATATTTCCTGAAAAGGATCTCTGTATTTCAGGGTGTTTGTTCCTTTTTTTTTTTTAAACATCTGATAACTCCAAGAACTGTTTTACAGCAAATCTGTACTTTCTAGAGGTTTAATTTCAGCTGTTTCATTCGTTAACATGTAAACTGATGATTTACTTTCCTTTCTTCAGGTGACCGATGTGAGTTGGACCGGAGGCAGGGTCGGTGCGTGCCCGGCGTGTGTCGTAACGGAGGGACGTGTCGGGAGCTTTCCGGCGGAGGTTTCCGCTGCGAGTGTCCGCCGGGAGGCTACGAGCGGCCGTACTGCACCGTCACCGCCAGGTCCTTCCCACCCAAATCCTTCGCCATGTTCCGGGGCCTCAGGCAGAGATTTCACCTCTCCATTTCACTGAGGTCAGTAGAGTTTAAAGCGCACAATTAGAAAGTCTTTCTTTGTAGCTTGTCTCCTGTCTGCTCCCGTACCTCATCATCCAGCCTCCGTCAGACTGAGATGCAGAAGTATTCGTCTTTGATTCTGGCTTCCCTCACAGAGCATCTTCTCTTTAATGTATTTATTTCATCGGTATGTGAGATCAATCTTGTCACTCATCTTTGCCGACTTCCTCCATTGAGGAGGGACGTTTCTCCACACACTTCTCTTTCATCTGCCAATTTGCTGGTTTCAGTAGCGTCTCCTTGGCCTCCTGTCCTTAAAATTTATGTTCTTATCTTACATCTCATTCCCGTTTTTGTCTCCTGTCCTTTAGGCTTAAACATGGGTGACCTCATTCTTTTCATGTCAAATCAGGGAAATAAAAAGCTTCGTTACCAGAGCTGATAAGTTGTGGTTTTTTTTTTGTTTTTTTTTCATGACGTTAGACATAAACATCCAACTTATTTAATTACCAAAGGCTAATAAAAGGATTTGTTTTTGCTTCTGTGAAGTAAATGCATGCATATATAAAGGCTTATGAGCTTGCCAGAACATTGTTTACTAACAAGCTACCAATTAACTATAGTTTCCAGTCTTGCTCTGTCTGCTTTTGATTAACTCTAATAATATGCTACGACCCCCACGCTCATTTGTCTGCAGCCTCTTAACATGCCGATTGGTTCTCCAAGGGAGATCTCAAGGAGTGGCCATGCAGGATTATGGGATGGTTGCCATGGGTGAAGTCATCTAACGATAGTTGCTAAGGTGATGTTGCCCGTGGGGTTGTTGCTGGCCTGATACGGCCACCATTAGTGGCTTCTGGGAGACGTCAGTCGTTGGTGCCTTAAAGCGCTGCGTCTGATTTGTTCTATTGATTTGTGGCGTCCATTTGTGTTGCGGTGATAAGTGGAGGAATGAAGTTAAGGGTTAACAGGGGGTCTTTCTTAAGGAGAGACTTAATTTATGAGCTTTTAACAAATCTGTTAACGTTACTCCTTTATAGAAGGTGGACCGATTGATGCTGGCCGCTCCTAGCTCTGCTGCAATAAGCGATAAATCAATTCATCACATGATAAATTTAAAACAGGCGCAATAATTTCCGCTTGCACGATTTATCGTTTTTCTCTTTTCTCTCTCTCTACCAAAAACTGGATGACAAAAGTCTTCAGTTGTGAAATAGTTTTTGTCCTGCTCGCCTATACGCAGGTGCCCTGAAACATCCAATTAAGAGCCTAGAAACGGACGGCACAGTCGTAGTTTCTAAGTTTCTTCGACTTTCTGTGTTTTGTCACATAGGTTAGATCTTTGTTTACAACTACAAAGGTTCTTGTATTTGTAACCCACTGTGTTAAAGTATTGATAATTATTACGCTGCTGAATTGAGATATGAAAACACAACGTTTTACCCTGAGGTAGAAACATATTTACAGCCCAGTTGGGGAAAAATGTGAGTCTACAAGCTGTTTTTGTTTTGTTTTGTTTTTTCCAGACATTTTTCATTTCTTCAGCTCTGCTTGAAGTCACAGCCGACTGACGAGTTGAACCAGTTTTAGGAAAAGGAATTATAACGAC
Source organism: Poecilia formosa (assembly GCF_000485575.1). Classification (NCBI taxonomy): domain Eukaryota; kingdom Metazoa; phylum Chordata; class Actinopteri; order Cyprinodontiformes; family Poeciliidae; genus Poecilia; species Poecilia formosa. The sequence goes on along the minus strand of NW_006800379.1, from coordinate 194,761 downwards.
GACATAATATTTATTCATGCAGTTTTATCGCTAGTGGGAATAAGTCACTTGGTTTTGATGAGGAGTTCAAATAATGAATTTCCCCCAACAGTAATTACGCTATCTAGAAGATGTAAAGCAAGCTCCTTTGCATATGTTTGCTCCCTCTAGTTGTGTGCATCTCTGATACATTAACTCTGCAGACAAAGGTCAGGATGTTCCCTTTTTTTATCCTGCTGTTTCTGGAGGCATGTAGAGATTTGATCTGCATGCATTAAAAGATGGCACAATGACACGTCGGATGCACAAGGATGAGACTGGAGTTCATGTAGATGAGAAACTGTCCCCAGATAAGGTTTTATGACGGATTATCTTACGTTCCATGGAAAGCTTTTCTTCTCTGTAGATTTCTACACATTGCAGCTTTTCTGTACTGTAAGAAAACATTAACAAGGATTTGTAATTGTATAAAATTTAACCTTCTAGACTTTATGGTTTGTTCAGCCGTATCACACATTAATTATCTCTTAGCTTGAACACAACCGAAGCTGACCTTTAACATTGGTGGAGTTAAAAATGTATTCTCATGGGACGATTGGGTTGTATCCATTTAACCTTCCTGATGGTTCGTAAAACTATGATAATGCCTGTTAGCTAATACTTATTGGATGAATCGTATGTGTGTGTGTGTGTGTGTGTGTGTGTGTGTGTGTGTGTCTTGTCCAGTTTTGCCACTCTGGAGAAGAGCGGCCTTCTCTTCTACAACGGACGTTTCAATGAGAAACACGATTTCATCGCGCTGGAGATCCAAGAAGGACAAGTGGTCTTCAAATATTCCACAGGTACGTCATCAGCAGAGGAGTGAGGCTCTGCTCAACACTGTCTGTGTTCCCAGAAGGAAGCTTTACGAGAGTGTAAATATAGCGCATACGTCTACTGTATTTTTCTCATAAAGCTGTAATTTTTGTTCATGCCTCATGAACATGCTCAGGCTGTTGGAAAGGAATTTCCCTGCAGGGACGATAATATCTAATTATCTGTCTCCTTGTGCCTCCAGGGAGGAAACGCTTTGACTCAAAACAAAGAGAGTAATGTTGTTGAGTGAAAATTCGTTTATTTTGCACATGGAGTCGCATAGATCGCTGTATTTATTTTAATCGGGACATAGAGCAGGCCGCATTCCTGCGTCGCTCTCGAAAGTAAAGCGTTTCTGTGACGAACAGGCACAACCACGATGCCGCCTGCTCGGGTTTAACACGTCTTTCCCCGTCCGCCTCCAGGTGAGTCGTCCACTCAGGTGAGCCCCTTCCTGCTCGGCGGCGTGAGCGACGGAAACTGGCACACGGTTCACATCCACTACTACAACAAGGTGGGTTTGCCGCGTCGCCGCCACTCCCTGCAAACCTCCACAGTTTTCATCCCTCGACTTTGATCTCCGATTCCTGTCGGATGGCATAACGCCTCAGTTCGCATTTCGCTTGTTGTTCGTGCTTCTGATATGTTGGCAGAAAAGTTTTTGGTGCTGACGGAGCACTTTGGTTTGAGACGATTTGTTTCTGCGAGTGCTTATTTTTTTTATGTGGGCGTTTGCTTGTCCCCATTATTCTCCTGCATATTTGCTGCTCATCTCTTTTAATTTTCTACATTTTTTTTTTATTTGTTTGTTTCATTGTCTTCAGCCGGCTACACGCTATGTGAGTATGAATGTGTGTCATGATGCACAAAAACATCCCTCTTCCTTTCAACCTGCCATTCTTTCCCTTTTTAAAACTAAAAACCTGATGAAAAGATTAGAAATATCTTCTGCCTGCTGTTCCTTGTTTTTGCTAAATATCTGCTTTCACTTCTTGTCACACTAACTATGATTCCCCCCACCTTTTTTTTTTTAATTAACATTTATTACGGTAGCACAGTGTTTCTCAGTCGTGGTTCTTAGATTTAACAAGCAAAAGCTGTTCTCTGTCCTGCATGTCATCCTAACTCAACTAGTTTCATTCTCTTCCAGCTCTTTGGATTGCGTTTTAATCCTGCGTATGTAAATCTATGTGTTCAGCCCAGACGCAGTTTGATCGGAGAAGCCCAGGGTCCGTCTGACGAGAAGGTGGCCGTGGTGAGCATCGACGACTGCGACACGGCTCTCTCACTTCGCTTCGGCACGCAGCTTGGAAACTATAGCTGTGCCGCACAGGGCAAACAGACCAGCAGCAAGAAGTGAGTTTTATTTAGTATTTAGATTCTCGGTTTCCATTCAGTTTCTCTCTCCTTATTCTTCCTTCTCCCGGCTCTGATTCTCTCCCAGCTGTCCTGCATATATTGATTTTACTCACCTGGTTTTAATGCCACAATCACATCTCCACTGTTTTGGTAAATTGTTCAAGTCCCAGTGGAAACATGCAAAAAGCTCCTCAGCGCCTGTTGGAAGGGTTTGATTTCTGTAGACCAAGTGTAGATATTTCTGTAAATTATTGAGAAGGGTACATGTAATTTTAGATTTTTATGAAATATCAACACAAAAGAAAAATAACTTTTCAAATTGTTTTATAATATTTTGTATGATGTTTGTCTCATTTCATTTCACAAACATTTTATTTGAATGAAATAATCTTAGTTATTAATCTGTTAGGAGTAAATTCACTATATTCAGAAGTTGCTTTTAAAAAATGAATTTCTGCTCTTTGGCTATGTTTAGTTTCATGCTGTTCTTGATCCATTCACTGTTTTTTTTTTGTTTTTGTTTTTTAATGGAACCACAGGCAGATGTAAAATGTGACCAATAGTGAGGATTTCCGCCAGAAAACAAAAACCAAAGTTTTTACTTGTGAAAACATTCAGGAGTCAACTGATGCACATTAAATTGATCTGAACTGGAATCACAATCAACTCAACAGTTTTTGGACTAAGAAATAAAAACTAAGAGTGTGGACTAAATGAAAACTGGTCACAGTTTGAAACCTTTATATATATATCTATTTTTAAAACGACGTGCTCTCCTCTGTACTACCTTGATTTAAACCTCAGCTGTGTAGGAACAGATTTTATTTCTGGTGCACTTACTGAAAACCTCTTAATTGCCGCCAACCCTGCGCTGTCAGTGGTGTTTGCACAAGAGGTGGCGGTGGCGTCGCACAGATAGCTTTCATTAAATATAATCTAGGACTGATCAGGGGCTCAGTGTTTATACAGAGGTAATTTCCACAAAGTAAAAATCCAATAAAGTTGACTGGTGTCAGCCCAGCTGGCAGTGGGCCACTAGATTAGTTTTAAAACGACTCAGAATGTATTTTGGTATTTGTTTAGGCAAATTTTAGGCATTTATTGATTTACTGTTTTACGGTGTGCTGGAAAACAATATTTCCTAGCAACTTAATAAAAACCTCAATCGTGAATTTCACAAAACTGGAAAAGCTTCTCATCACTGGTGCGAATTACTGCAATTGCTTGGTATTATTTTGTTTCACCTAAAAACCTACTAAAGTTTCTAATTCAGGTTAGCGAGCACATTACCCTCTTTCTTAGCAAACAAAAACCGGAGAAGTAAAATAATCCAGCTCAGATTTACTCTGTCTAATCTGTTAAAATCCTGCTCTGAAGCCAGTCAGAAAGGATTCCCAGGTCTAATCTTTGCAAAGAGGCGACTGAGGGAATTTTGGGGGAAATTGAAGCAGTAAAAGCGATACTGAAGCAAAGGGATTTCCTTATTAATTGTCTGTCTGAATATTTCTTTTCATACCTATATATCAATGCTCTACATCGTTAGTTCTGCGAACTCACGAAACCCCTTGGAAAAGTATTCACCAGTGTCTCCAAATGCAGTCTAAATCGGTAAATACTGTCAAACATTTCAGTAAACATTGTTGAACAAACAGCTTCGTGAAGACTGTAGAGGAGTTTTTAAATTGATAAAAAAAAAAAAAAAAAACAATACACCAAGCTTTCAGCATCTCACAGGACAAATAGAAAAGTGTGGCACCAGTGCAAACTACCAACACACTGCTGTTCTTTTAAAATGAGAGACTGCAAAACAAGAAGCAGCCAAGAGGTCCACAATGACTCTGGAGGAGCCGCAGAGATCCACAGCTCAGGTGTGAGAATATTTGAACGCAACATATAAACTTCCATCTTTAGTAAAAAAAAACCAAACACTACACACTCCATCCAAAACGTTCACAGAGTGAAAACGTTCAAGGGGAATAAATACATTTTTAAGGAACTGCAGTCTGTTTTATGAATATATGTAATAAGATGCACCAACAGGTGCATAAAACCCAGACAGTTTATGCAGGATCAGTGGCTCAGAAGGCATCATGCCACAGTGTGAATCTCTGTCCTCTGATCAAGCTCTCTGTGTCCTGTCGGCTCTGGCTGAACGCAGGAGGAAGAGGAGACCGATCAAAGACGAAGGCCGGAGACTCACTTCACTTCAACGCGTTTTTTTTCTTTTCCATTTATCCATTACCAGCTCAGCCTCCTCTGATGCAGACTCCACATCCTTTGCTAATGACTCTTTCTGTTGATATTTGCTCCAGCTGTTACTTCAGCTCTCGTGTGTTTGAGTCTGTGGTATCGTTTGTCTTCTTGCTTTTATAAAACATTCTCTGCTGTCTGTTTCCTGGCGTTCAGCACTTCTGGTCGTAGTTCTGAAGAAGGATGAAAGCTCATTCTTCAGTAAAGATAAACATGTTGAACAGACAGCATTTTCTCAGAGCTGCCATCAGCATCTTCATCTTGTCTTTACGCTTTCCCTCTGTCATTATTTAATCTTTTGTCTCTCTCTCTCTCTCTCTCTGTATCTCTCTCTCTCTCTCTTTCTCCTGTCCCGTTCACAGAGATCATTTTCTCTTATCTTGCTATGTTTTGATGTCCACTAACATCTACAGTACTTCATGTTTGACTTCTTCCTGTTTCCTGCAGCGCTCCAGAGATTTGCTGTAACTCATGTTTAATCTTTTGTATGTTCACCATCTGCTTTCTGTTCTGCCTCCACTTCTCTAACACGTCTCCTCCTTGGTGACCCGAACTTTTCTCCAAAAAGCATCCCAGCCTTTTACATTCATCTCTCCTGAACTCTAAATCTGGTTGCTTTTAATGTTCACCTTTGATGTCACATTTAATCTGTTGAGTATGTAAATCCTTTTCTCACATATGCACCTTTCCACTTATCAGGTTCCTGGTTTTTTTTGTTTTTGTTTGTTTCATTCGTCTCCCCCCTCTCTTTAATTCTGCTTCATTCCCTTTTGCTCATATTTTCTCTCCTTTTAATCCCCCTCTTGTTTCTTGTTTCTTAGGTCTCTGGATCTGACTGGCCCTTTATTTCTGGGTGGAGTCCCCAATGTGCCTGACAACTTTCCCTTTGGCAGCAGGGAGTTTATCGGTTGCATGAAAGACCTGCACATTGACAGCAAGGCGCTGGATCTGGCTGGATTTATCGCAAACAACGGGACACTTCCAGGTCAGCGCAGCTACTGCAATATATTGCCTTGATGCATGAATAAATGTTAAAAAATGTAATAGATTCTCAGCTGTTTTTAATAAACAAATGACAGATGTAGGTTATTGTAATAGTTTATTTATTACAATCTTCTTTTGAAGAAAACAGCACATAGAATAATCCTATCTAGTTTATTTGCCTTCAGATTTGCATTCTGTGACATCACCATGAATTGAAATATAGCATGACTAACAATCTTAAAGCCCAGAATTTAATTACATTAAAGGATAAGGCCTCATATCCCTTATTTTGTTTAGTCTTATGCATACAGTGACTCATAGTATTTATGCCATTCAAGATGCAAAGCATAAGAGAGCGTATTTGTCATTTGTGTCATTAAGAAAAGAAAACCGTTTTGTAAATATAGAATTATGCTTTGCTAAGTCTTTCTTTTTATTGTCTTTTTAAACCCTAGAGTCAAGAAATTACCATATATGTATAGGTATAATTTTAAAACTTTAGCACAGCACACAAGCCGCTGCTCAGATACATAAATAATCAGTTCAGTATGACCAATATTTGGCACTATGGCTAAGTCAGCATGTTTTGGTCTTTACCCTGGATAAAGACCAAAAGCCTTCTAATAAAATCCCCACCAAGAGTTTGAGCAGGAATGGCATAGAAATGTCCTAATTGTATCAAAAGACGAAAACAAATTCGGTAAACAAGGCCAATTATTTGACTCTTGAAAAACTGAGAAAGCTACATGCTTGCAAATTTTCTTTGCTAGCTAATTAGTTTTTTTTTTTTATATATAAAAGCTGTTCTTTTTCAAAAACGAACCACATTTAAAAACATCCATCCATCCATTTTCTTTACACCCTTGTCCCTTAGTGGGGTCAGGAGGGGTGCTGGTGCCTCCTATCTCCAGCTAATGTTCCGGGCAAGAGGCGGGGTACAACCTGGACAGGTCGCCAGTCTGTCGCAGGGCAACACAGAGACACACAACCATGCACACACACATAGGGGCAATTTGGAGAGGCCAATTAACCTAACAGTCATGTTTTTGGAATGTGGGAGGAAACTGGAGTACCCGGAGAAAACCCACACATGCACAGGGAGAACATGCAAACTCCATGCAGAAAAACTGGGGCTGGGAATCGAACCCAGAACCTTCTTGCTGCAAGGCAACAGCTCTACCAACTGCGCCACTGTGCAGCCCACATTTAAAAACATTGAACAGAAATACTGCTGCATTGCAGTAACATTTAAACAGATTGAAAAAGTAAAATCCAAAGAAAAAGTTTAACAGAACATCTAAAAGGTTACAAAAGGTCAATCGTATTCAACTGTAGAAGGCTACAAAGAAAATGTTATTTTCCTTTATTTCAAACTCTTTATAGCAAACACTTATTAAACAAACACATCCATCAACACATTGATGTAATAATTTCAGCATAATTACAAAAAAGAACAGTAACCTCATTTTCTTAATCTTAACGTCGTCTGAAATGTAAAGATTAGTTATCAAGACTTCTTTAAACAACTAAAACAAAACATACTAATCCCTAATAATCTGCTCTGCTGCATGTGCTGCATTTCCCTGCAGGCAGTTTTTAAGGCAACCTTTTCTTATTTGTGTTGTTGTTTGCAGGTTGCAGTGCCAAACATCCGTTCTGCAAGTCCAACCCGTGTCAGAATGGGGGAACCTGCCGGGTGAGCTGGGAGACCTTCTCCTGTGATTGTCCTCTAGGTTATGGAGGGAAGGACTGCAGCTACAGTAAGAGCCTTGATCTGTCTGTAACCTCTTACGTATGTATGGTGGCACATGTTGTGTTAATAATCATTAATCTACAGTAATGTTAGCCTTTCTGTGAAACAGTAAATCAAGTAATGGCTGTAATCACTTGGTCATGTTTAAGTTGAGGTGTGAATGCGGAGACTTTCCTTCCTCGGCTGCACGTTCTGCTCAGGAGTGCTAAGACATTCGTTCGTTGGTGTTTTCCTTTGTTCTTGCTCATTTTTTCCTGCAGAGCTATTATTTCACATTCACAGCTGAGGGCTTTCAGAAAATGTAAGGATTGAGAAGAACCATGTTCATCTGTAGAGTTAGGCCTGGTGATGTTTAATCATATGGATGTAATTAAGGCAAAAAAGGACAATCAAAAACTGCTGGGTATCTAGAAGTATCTTTGAAAACTACCTAAACTTTTCCTTTGAGATATGCACTCTGGACGTTTGGCTTTATTTATTGGGCTATAATTGGACAAAGATAAACACAGGCTGATTTCCCCTATGGTTGGACAATGTTTTTGCTCAGGTGGATGCCAACTGGGTATTAATCAGTTGTTTTTACTGACACTTCTTGATTGTGAGTTAAAACATCCAACCCTAAAGGGAAATCATTTAGTAAAGCTGTCTTTTTTATCACTTAAAAATGAATAAAATCTTCATTTTTACCATCGCTATTATGTTTTATTACCCTACAGCACACCTGTTTAATAATTTACGACATGTTCATGCAGATCATTTGATGGTGTAAAATGTAGCGGTTTATATTCCCACTTTTCGCCTCAATCCCCTGCAGCCATGCCACACCCACATCGCTTCCTCGGGAACAGCGCCCTCTGGTGGGACCTGAAGAATGACGTGACCATCTCCACGCCCTGGTACCTGGGTTTGGTGTTCAGAACCAGAGCAAGAGACGGGACGCTGCTGCAGGCCCAGGCTGGTCAGTACACCAGTCTGCTGTTCCAGGTGGGTGCAGACGCACACGTGCGCATGGTTTGTTTCTATTGATGTTTCAAAGTTTACCAGAAACAGCATGACTAGTATGAGAACATGTTTGACGGTGTATCCAAACAATTATTATGTATAATCTGCCCAAAAAGACGAACCTCTGTTTAAGTCACTTTGAGCCATTTCCATAAGCCAAACACTCACATTGACAATGAATATGTGTACTTGCTAAAGTAGTGCTGCATCAGAGCAGTATGGAGTGAAAGCTGGTTGATTCCCCACTGCACACCTACTCAGCTCTTTGCCTCTGTGACAACCTCCCTCAGTGGATTTTAAAGCCACAACATCATACCTTCTGCTTTTACACGGATCAGACCGAAACGACCAAAAAGCTTTACGGTTTAAGTTGTTTTTTCTTCGGTTCATGAAGAAAAAAGCTTCCCAGATAGCAAAATATGAGCGAACCAAGGTTGAAATAGGGTTAGGCAGAAATATGAAGTCCATGCTGAAGCCTGAAATTTAAATTATACAGAAAGTGGTCGATGACTTACATGTTGACTCACCGTTCAACCATTACTGATATTATATCGATGCTGATTCAACTATCATAAAAATTTTGCCCTACATGCGCATTTTAGATTATTTTATATTGAATCAATTTTGATTTATTTTTCATCTAAATGGTAAACTCATGTATATTTGTGTAATTTCTAGCATAATTGTTTGATTTTGTGCCACTTTTTAAATGGCATTCATATTGCTAGACAGACGTTAAAGCATCAACAAGTAAAAGAACAAAAATTAAAAGTTTACAACCTGGAATATTTCCCAAACATCCCAGATCAACAACCTATGGAAAGATTCTGGATCTTGGCAACCCTGGTCCAGACAGAACAAAAACATTGAATGAACCTTTTAGCAGAAGCTAGGAAGAAGACGGTATCTTTAGCGTTTTTAGCTAATGGTTAGCCAAGTGTGGTAAATCTATTGCGGTCTGTGAAACTGTCACAAAGTTCTTTGTCTACTGAATACACAAAGTATTACACAACACTTTGTGTGATAAACACAGAGGCTTCATCTGTCTTTATGTAGCTAAGAGCTTCTTAGCCAAGCCAACAGGAAGTCTTCACTGGATAACTCCCCCAGCAGAACAAGGCTACTCAAGAACTACTTCCTTTCCTTCAAAATAAGAGTCATGCATCGTCATGTGTTCTGCCCAAAATACTTTAAGACTCACTTCACTTTGACAGGAAATATAATGGAACATAACATATAAAATAAATATACAATAATGGTGTATTTTAATATTGTAAGCGATTTGTTTACATCCCAATTAGACATCTTTATGTACTGAACATTGGTGTGAACATTTATGTATTGAGAACGTTTGTGATAATTTCTGTGGCTAGTTAGCAATGTTTTTTTTTGTCCTCTATATGAGAATATATTCTCTCATGAATGCTGTAACATAAATAATATCCTAATTTCCTTGTTTGTCTCTTCAGCAGTTTGTCTTGAAGCTGTTTTAGACTAAATCCTGCCAGAGGGCACACGATGTAAAATACCGTTTGGAGGCGGTTGAATGTGTTAGCTGCAGTTGCACTGAAAGTGATAACACTTCACTGTCAGAATCATTCAATGGTGATATATTTAGGTTTTAATTCTGAATTGTATACTGCTGTGAAATGTACTCTAATGACAGCTTTTTCCATCTTGTAAAGCAAAAAAAAAAAATAAAAAATATCCTTACATTTTCTGAATCTTGGCAGGAGCGTCATTAGATTTCATGCTCTTGTTTTCACACATGATCAGGCTCACAAGATCAGACGCCACATTCACACGGGATCCGTTTCTTTTGTTTTGTCCTCACCCGTTCTTGTGTTTGACTTTTCTGTTTTACCGTTCCCTCTTACGTCGCAGGTGATAAACGGTCAGCTGATGTTCTCAGTGACCCGCGGCGCCACCAGACCTGTGCGCTTGCGATTGGATCAGGTTCAAGTGGCAGATGGCCGGTGGCACGACCTCCAGCTGGAACTGCGAGACGTCCGCAGCGGCCGCGAGACGCGCTACGTCGCCACGCTGCGGCTCGACTTTGGACTCTATCAGGTAAATCATCAACATAGAAACCTCTAACTGAGTGGCGTCAAGATGGATAGCAACAATATTTTTGAGCATTTTTTTTTTTAGATACTCTGAATTTCTGTCTGTAGCTTTTCAAAATAAATAAATATCCAGTGGTGTTTCAAAATCTGTGATTCAACCGTTATTAATTTTTGTCATTCCGCCCTGCTGGCGTATAAATCGTAGTTAAATAGAAATGTTTGCAGCATGCACAGATTTTCTACATCCCTGCACAGAATCAGAGTCCCCCAAGATGTGGGACACTAATCCCAGTTTGCCTAATCTCTGCCGGATTACTGTGTCAGATTATGGTGGATGATTTCTATTCAATGTGTGTGTCTGCATGGGTTTGTGTGCAGCGTGGGGCAGCCCCTAAGTACAGAGAGAAGAGATACGCTTCATCATTTTTGGCTTGTCTGACGTCGAATAAACACTTGTTTCATGTTGCTGGGATTCAGAAATGATCCTTGGTTACGTAACGCCTTTCATCTTTGCTGTTGTTATTTCAGATGTTCCTCAAAGTGTATGAAAAAAAAAAACACGCAGGTTAGATGTTGCAGAAAGCATTTGTAGATTTGAAACATTTCTGGAGAAAATTAAACGCTGAATATTTCTGAAAGGTTGTTGCATTCTTGCAGGGATTACAAGATGCATGCGAGCGTCTTCCCTTGTAACAGTAATGAGTGGATCTCGTTGATTTCATGTTCATTCTTCCTGAGAGTTGCTCACCTCGTCAGCTTTGCCTCCGGGTTGTCATCTGAGTACTGACCTCTCTTCAGTATCTTACTGAAATTTGGAAAAAGAGAGTCGGTCATGTTTTCAGAGGAAGATTATTGTCCCTTCATTGAATTGCTGTACATTGTTTTGCAGTTAGATCTTTAAACTTTTATATATTTGATTAAAATTTTGCATGATAGACAATTTTTAATAGTGTGCCTGGAATGCGTCTTGTGCATTTGGTTTTTGTCCTCTTTTCTTCCTGTAATGTTGTTACAGGAAGTAACATTTCTTTTAAGTCATACCTGACATATATAGCATAGCATTTTTATAACAACTGAAAGTAACAATGATCGTGCTATAAAGTGGCACTATGTACCTGGAAAACCCAAGTAGCAAATAAATGCACCTTTGTTTAATTTAATTTCCGTATAAATACAGACAGCTGCTGTGTTAAAGCTTCATATTGTTCAGTGAACCAGTCAAGAGGCAAATCTGGTAAATCTGGAGGAACTACAGAAATCCAAAGGTCAGATGCCAAACACTGTTAACAGGATGAATATTAGTCAAACGCTCCACTAATCTGGCCTTAATGGAAGAACGGCAACCAGTCAAGCCAGAGCTACAATAAGGTGTTTTAGATCAAAGACTGTTCACTCTTAATCCAGTCTGACATACATACTGTGTTGCAAAGCAGAATGGGGGGAAAAATGTCTCCTTATGTGCAGAGCTTGTCAAGATGAACCCCAATAGACTTAAAGCTGTAACTACTGTAGGTTTTATGAAGTGACAGTCGGGCTGAATATAAATTGAAGCTTTTGTGATTTTATCTGAAAAAATGTCAAAAAATGTGCAAACATTCCCCTGCTTTACAATTATGCACTACTTAAAAAAATGATTGTGGTTCTAGTGTGAAAAAAGTTAAATAGTCAAAGTGTTATGAACATTTTAATCTTTAAATTCTTACTTTGAGACTTATGCAGATTATTTGATTTTCTTTTAGACATTTTTAAATAAGTAATAAAGGCAGCCGCGGTCTTATCAAACTAACCCTTTCAGCTCTGTGTCTTTGCTTCCCCCCATTAGGGAACAGTGATTGTGGGAAATGACATTCATGGCTTGAAAGTGAAACACCTGCACGTCGGAGGAGTGCTGGGCTCTGGGGAGGTCCAGAACGGGATAAAAGGATGCATACAGGTGAAGATTAATGCGCTGAATTTTTAAAGTTTCGGCAGATGAGTAGATGGAAGCTTTCAACGTCAGAGGAAATCAGTCACTTCTCAGCTATTTCCTACCTCACTTCGACACCATCCTTGCTTCGCCTGCAGGGAGTTCGTCTGGGCGTGAGGCCGGATGCCCCCGCCCTCCCGCGCCCATCCAGGGTTGTCAAGGTGGAGACCGGCTGTAATGTCGGAAACCCCTGTGTCTCGTCTCCTTGTCCAGCTCACAGCCGCTGCACCGACGTCTGGGAGCGCCACACCTGCATCTGTGAACCAGGTCAGGACACACGCAGTTGGTTTTCTGCTTTAAGTGAGTCTGCTGATGACGATGTGATAATACTGAAACATTTTGTCTTGGGCTGGTGTAGGCTCAGTTAACTCTAACTAAACCATCTGCTTAATTTCATTTGTAAATATGAAGAATATTATTATTGCATTGCTTTGCCTTTTGATTTATGGTTTACTAAGTTTTGATTCAAGATTTTACTGGTCAACCGTAAGCGTAAACTAACACTGATATTTTTCAAGAATAAGTTTTCTGCTTTGAATATTTTATGACATTGACGTGCGAACACTTTGTAGAAAACGCAGCTCAAGGTCTTCGTAGTGAAGACCTGGATCCTTTACTTCTAGCACTCAATGTGTGTGAAAAGAACACATCAGCAATCATCATGTTTTATTTTATTTTTTATTTTTACCCTATTTTGAATATTTAAAAAGACTTCTTGCTAAGAAATGTTTAATATAATATAATAAAGTTTGGTTGAAACTTTATTATATTAAGACAAGACAGCATAAATGTTGTTCTTTATTTTGGCTTCTTTTTTTTACTTTGTTTTGTGTAAAGATGCAGAAGCTGGAAGTTGGGTTACCTACATTAATTTATTTTGATGAGATTCTCTTTTCGTCCTGAATCGACTATTCTGACATCTCCTGGTAACCACATTATTTTTATATCTTTTTCATAGAAATCTTGCTGGTTTCATTTTGTTTAGAGATGTTGCAATTATGAGTCATGATAACAAATTTTGCTGGACGATTAATTGTCTAAAAAATTATTGTGATAAACGATAATATTGTTTCAAGATCTTTTGACACTGATTTAATGGAAATGACTAATAATGCATGTGATTTCCTGCCATAGGTAGATACACTTTATTTTCAAAAGAACACATAACTGTCATGAGGTGGGGGTTGAAGTGGTGAGGAGAGAACGCTGAGACCCAGGTTATGGTGATGATGATGAATTTAATGGTGAAAATAAAGCTCCACAGTCCATACAGGCAGCACGGCAGAGACTAGCACACAGCTAAGTACCGGTAGCAACTGATTCATCAGACTCGACGGGAGCAAGCACAAACCAGGACTTTACAGTTCAACTGGCGAGTGACAAACTACGACAACGACACGACGGCAGTTGACAAACTTAGACAAGGACCCGACGAAGAACACAGACACAGGTGGGTAATCAGGCAAGTAGACACACCTGGGGAGCAATCAACGGGGAGGACAGGACAGAGACTCACAGGAACACAGGACTGAACACAGAGAAACTCAAAAATAAACACACAGAAACACGGAACCTAACAATAACACTGGAACTGATAAACTAAATAAACAAAACAACCAAAAACAAAAATAAAATGGATTCTCAGTCTCCATTAACAAAAAACGCACTTGAATAAAAGCTAAACAACATAAAGCCAAAGTGGAAATAAATACTGCATTCAACCAAAAGAGTGCAGATTATGAAGTCTGAATACTGTATTGGCCTTCAGTAATCACGAGATTTAAATAGAGAAGATCAGCACATCCGACTACCTAATGCAGTCGGATGTGCCCATCTTTTTGCCCCTATTTTCTCCTTATCACTATCTTTGATCGTTGGCTGGTCTAAGATTCACGCTGGTGATTTCATAACTGGTCGTCCTGCAGTGTGTGGTCGGTTGTGGTAGATCTACAACTCATATTCATTCTGGTTTCTTTTTTTTTTTTAAAGAAACCAGAATGACATCATATAATTTTTTTCCTGTGATAAACTTGCAGGATTTGCTGATTACTCCACGAAGGATTTTGCAGTTAGTTCTTAACAGGATATTTGGTTCCTCACTGAATAAAAACATTTAAATTAGTTTTCAGTGTGAGACTGTTTAATGGCTTGAAGTGCAGCTTTTTTAATGGTATCTTTGCCATAGTTGCTAATAGGTGTGAAAGGGTGCTGCATGATGAAAGGCAGGTCAAAGTGTCCTTTCTATTGAATTTAAAAAAATAGGTAGACTTTCTGAAATAGAAGGAGAAATTAAATTATTACATGCCCACCTCTCTGTAGGGGTCTGCCAGCACTCTGACTGGGTTAAACTGATGTTTAGGTAAACATAATGAGCTCTCACTTGAAGCCAGAAAAAGAGGTTGAGGCCAGGCTAACTTCCAAAATCCCCTTGGTTAGGTAAAATATAATGAGGTGGAATTGCCACACTGGAGAAAAAGATGATTAAAAGGAGAAACAGAGGAGGGAGGGGAAACAGATGAGAGAAAATTGAAAATATATTTGTGGAGAGATGGAGAGAAACAATAGGAAGAATTAAAAATGCAGAGGAGGAACAAAGGCGCCCAAATATTTTAATGATTAATGAGTTGGAAAAAATAAAAGCACATGGCAGAAATGGTGCAAAAATGAAAGTTTTGAGGCAACGCAAGGGCACATAAAATCACATCAAATAGCCTGAAAACTCATGTGACACATTTGGGAATAGATGCATTAAAAGCTCACACAAAAGTGCAGAAAAATTAAGATGACAGCTGCACACCCAACAGGAAAAATAAAAAGGCAAATGCGAAAGCTGAAGAGAGAAGACGAACAGACATCTGGTGATAATTCAGAGATTTATTAACGACAGCTGCAGTTCAGTTCTGCAGGTATTGATTAAACATGCAAGACCAACTGAGTAGAGATGATTAAGGCATGTTATTCATACTTGTGATTAAAGGAGAACGGGGAACCAAAGGTCTGATGGGATATTAATGAAAAACGGAAAAGGAGAACAGAAAGAAAAGACGGCTCCATTATTCAATCAGAAAGCTGATTCTCTTTTTAGTTGCCTCTCTTCATATTCTCTCATTCTTTGCCTTCCTAAGTTATCTTAAAACCAAATGAAAAAAAAGTAGAGTTAACCAACCAAGATGTTTAGCTGCTACAGATACACATAAACCTTGTGCTGGCAACATTTTCATTGACTCCAGTTGTAAATGTATTGGACGAACCGTTTATTACTCCTGTTGGTAGATATTATTTAAGAAAACGTTCTGCTGCGACTGAAGGCCCGTCCTCAACAGCTCGAGCAAAACGTTGCTGCTGCTACAGCGGCACCTAAGTTCAGTGGATGGAGGGGAAACTAGAAACAAAGTTAGCAACACAGAGGAGAAGTTGATCAAAAGAAATGAAAAGATGAAAGTGAAAGAGGATGGTGTGAAGGAAAAACGAGTGTGCTCTGAGTAAGAGTGTGATTGTAGCAGAGCCTCGGGTGTGAGAGCGCGGGGAGGAAGCAGAGAGGCGCTGCATCCCTGTAGCATCCTCTGCTAGCCTGCAAGCAAATGCTAACACCGTGACTCATTAAGATGGGAGCGCACACGGATGTTTTCACACCTAGACGGGATTACACATACATGAACACACACACACACACACACACACGCAGATCTGCAAGCTTGATGTGCGCACACCTATTTACTGTAAACTCGCTCAGGGTGTCGTTCTCATTATCATTATGTTTCATCAGCACAATAAGAATTAAAATTTAAAAGTGTTATACAATGAATGCTGCTCAGAGACAAATCAAACTTTAATAAATGTAGATGGGGGTGAGAAGAGAAGAGGTGCCGTGTGAATAATTCCCTTTCATTTACGTGTGTGTGTGTTTTTAGCCTCGTGCTGGGCCAAGCCTAATAAGTTTCACACTGCTGACAGTTACTCAGATTTGAGCGATACAGCCTCCTACGTGGAGAACAGATGCCTTCTGTGTAAACCACACTGAGACGAGGCTCTGCGCGAAGATGTGAGCTTTTCCAGCTCCTCGCTTTGTGTGTCTGGAAGTACATCCACGCTGGCGTTTGCTTACCTGGCACGACGGCGTCAGACTGTTGCCACTGGCTAATTTTCGGCTGTAAGAAAATTCGGCCTAAAGTGATAAATTACAGCTATGCAATTCACTGAAATGAGTTCCCAGAGTTGGTTAAAAACCAACTCAATTACAATCTCTGTGGAGGAAAGAGTCATTTAGTGGAAGTGGGACTATTTGTTATGATGTCGGTGATTGAAAACAACTAAAAAAACAAAACATATGTGTATATTTGTACCTGAGGATATTTTTTTTTCCTGGGAAGAAGTGAATGAAGGTTATATTTTTGTGTGTGTGGTGTGCAGCTGCAGTTTGTTTGGCTCCATCCCTCAGGGAGAAAATGGGACAGAGAAATGATTTATGAGTTTCGAGCTACATTTTCTGTGTTGGAACCTGCAGGAGGTGCTGGATCTCCTCAAGCTGCTGACTCAGGATAACGTCGTTCTCTGTGACAAACGATTCCACACCTGAGAATGACATTTATTGACCAAGATTGACTATGAAGATTAGAAATTTATCAGCCGGCGATTGTTATCCAGTTATATATGAATTATGCTTTTATAAAACTTGAAGCAGTTTTGTGTCATTTAAAATTGGACCTTACATCTTATCAGTTTGTTTGCTGTAGACACACGATTTTCTTGCATTTCGCTCTTGAATCCTTTTAAATTTCCAAAGATAAAATAATTTGATGAAGATGGAAGGAAGTAAAATAGAACTTCAACACCAACAAGGTAATTTGCAGTAAACTCAAGCCCTGGACTGGATTAACAGGTGCTGACCTACAAGGTCTTTAAAACACGGTTTGTACTTCATGCCACATTTGAGTAAACCAAAAAATGTGCATGTTCCCAACCAATGTAGCCAAAGTCTTCTCACGTTTTGTTCTCTTGAGCCTATTTCATGTGTGGTCTCGTCTTGTGAGCTCGATGTGTTTTAAGATTAGACAGTTTGATTCAAGCAGTAAAATCGGTGTGACAGTTTTGTCGTCGTGATTGGATACTTTGGCGTTTGTGATCTTTGTAGAGTCAAAGATGCCGTTGGAAACACATGAGAAGAAAGGCTGGTTCAGCGAACAGATGGCCTATTGATCTACCCTGATTAAAGTCTTTTGGGGAAAGTCAACCTGCTGTTGTGGTACAACAAAGTCGCACGAGGAACGGCGAGTCACTCCGGATGCAAGCAAAGCTCAGAAGGCATAACTTTTGAAACAAACTTAGGGACCTTGACTTGGGAAGTCAGAAACATATTTAACTTCAAATGATGTATGCCTCGTTGTTTTCCCAGACTCAAACCTCCCCCTATCTGTGTCTGTATCGTCTATTGTTTTGACAAGGCCAGTGTCATTATGAGAATCTGAAAACGGCCAAGGCCGCCAGTTCCCCCCTCAGCCCGTTTCCATGGTGAGAGCGTGAAGATGTATACGCTTGACGGAATAACCGAGTGTGTACATGATGAGCACGCAGGAGGAGATGAAAAGGAAAAAAGAAAGACGATTATGTTACGTTTCTTAAGCCGTTATTTTGTTTGAACTCCTGTTTATGTGTGGAAAAAATCCAGAACTAGAAACTAAAAACATAAGCGCCTCAGTTTTATCTTTGCATAACTCACAACCTTTAGACAAAAGAACTAAAAAGAAATGTCATGCAGACTGTATTAGAAAATCAATGCCACTCGGTTTCTCTTTTTTAATTTATATATGTACTTTTTCTTTTTTTTTAAATTTCATGAAGAACGGAGGTAGGCGATAATAAGCAGAAGTCGCTGAAAAGCTGTGTGGGTCTGCAGCTGCAGTCCAAGGCCAAAGGCTTAATGGAGACTCTCTGCTGCATTTTCTACAGACAAACACACAAAAGCCCACCTCACACATCATTGTCGGCTCCAGAGGGAGGGGAGGATTGCTCGGTGAGCTGCGCACATCAGTCATTGCCTCTTCAATCCATAACAAAAATCCCTCAGTTCATTGCTGTGAAATTAAAAATGGAGCCTGGAGGCTGTGGTGGTTTGCTATAACCCTTGTATGTAGAAATGGGGTCCAACTGACCCCACACACGTAAAACTTGTATCATTTGTCACAGTCCTCTACGTTTGCCTCAGTCCTCGCACGCACAAGGGTTAAGCAGGTGAAAGCAGAGATCTTTATCGATTAAGACGACGCTTTGGGTACAGTGTGAGATCTTCCTGCAAAAGTTGCATCACTTTTTAACCCGATATGTGCATACGTGCATTTTGATTCTCACATTGTGTATGAACAGAACACAGAGTTCAACTGTGCCGCTGTATTCCCTTTGTACATGTGTGGTTTCCTTGGATGTTAACATTTATATTACCGTATTTTTCGGACTAAAAGGCGCTACTTTTTTCCCCACACTTTGAACCATGCGGCTTACAGCCTGGTGCGGCTTTTCTGTGTATTTTTCTCCAACCACCAGGGGGCTCTTTAGCAGGAAGTGAATCATTAGAAGTCAAAATTGGAAATCAAAGAAGAAAGTGCTGATTTTCATTTAGAACAAGCGCATGCTAGCAGCAGGCACGACGAAGAAATGTTTTCAAACTCATACCCCCTCATCATGGAAACAACATGAAGTTCATACGATTCAGTTTTTAAGTTGAAGGATATTGATTTAGCAGTACAGATCAATAGCCGCTGGACATAAGCTCGGCGTGAACAAATCCATGGCGTCCTTTTGGAAAACCAAGAGCAGCAGAGATACCAGTGGCTTATCACCCGGTGTGGCTTATAAATGTATGTTTCCAGTTTTCTTTTTTTTTAGTTTGTAAATGCGGCTTATAGTGAGGTGCGCTCAATAGTCCGGAAAATACAGTATGTTCTTGAACAGTCAGGTGAGCCGGTGTTCAAACTAAGCTCCAAACCATCAAAGGTCCTTATATAAAATGCATAATTTTAACACATACAATATATATATAAGATTAGTATTTCTTTACTGAAGAAAGGAAATAATTAGTTAGATGTTTCAGCATAAATACATGAAAATATTTAACATTTTTATCTAAATTTAAGTTTTAAAGTAATTGGCAAGTCTACTTTGTAAAAGTGCGAAGAATAATCTTCGCTTGATGGTTGTGTTGGTGTGGTTACAATCTGATGGTGTGAGTTTAATGTTTTCTTTTTGTTTAAGCTCAGTTTGTTCACAAACGCATCTCAGCAACACCACAATATAAGCCCATCACTTCTTTAAAAACCAGCCAGTCATGCTTGGTGTCCCAGATTCCTCCTCGTCTGAAGCGCTCTAAGTGTTGGTAACGTTCTTAACAGGAAAAGGGGCCCTGGAGCAAAAATATGCTTGTTATAGCAGATCAACAAATAAGTCATGCTTTAAGATTTTCCTAAAAGTGGTTGTCTTTATAAGCATATAAACACAGAGCATAATACAATGATGTGAATTGTTTTTGCTCTGGAACCAGTAGAAAATGAAATGCTTTATCCCAAGGATAAGTAAAATCCCTCAGATATTTTTATTCTAAACATCTATTTTCCACTAAGGGAAAATTGTCTTTTTATTCACTGTTTCCATCTCAGTCAATATACCAGAAACTTTTATTCACCTCCGGAAATTAAAGGTGTTTTACCGTTTATTCCCCCAGAGTTGATTTATTGCTTCTGTAAATAACCCTTCCTTAAAGACTAAATTGCCCAATTATGTCGTTTTCGTATTAAAATAAGCCCTTGGTGAGAAGCTGATTCCATTTGTTCAGGAACACGCCCGACAGTGTTCATGAAGCACTCCGCTTTAGTCGTTAGATTAAAAAGGGGTTTCATGTGTGCGCCTCTATTACCATGTAAGAGGCCGCTGTGTGTTTTGTGTGGAGTGTCTGGGGATCGCACTGGAGTGAGTGACGGCTTCATTCATCGCAACGCACAGGTGCAGCTCTGAAGGGAGCGCAGTGGGTGTGTTGCAGAAGTGTTTTCAACTACCTTGGAGTGTTTTAAAGTTTATATGCTGCTTTCACTGCTGGAGACCTGGGGGCCCTTACCACAGAGAGAAGTTTGTGTTGCTTAGATAAATTCATGTTTATTAATTATTCCTTCCCACTAGTTTTTCTCTCATGATCAGTGCTTTACTATGTAAACTTGTAGTTGGGGGTCATATTAAAAAGGAACGATTTAATTAGTGAAATGGCCCAATACAGGTGATTAATTTATTTTTTTAGGTAATATTTAGTCATTTTTTTTTAAACAAATTGAATATTTAATGTCTCTGATTAACTGAAAGTGTTTTTAATTTAAGTTTGATCCATAGTTAGGATATTGAAACTATTTCTTCCTTCTGTTTTCAAGAGCTTGCACAGTAATTCTTCTATTGTTGTATAAAACAGTAATTTATAATTTTCTGCATCGTTTTGGTCTTCGGAGACTTGCTTACTCAGCGTTTTTCAGACCAGAGCTAAACAAGATGAGGCAGTGTTTAGCTTCTGTGCTCACCAGCTCTGGAACAAACCGCCTTAAAACTTGAGATGTACAGAAACGGTTTGTACCTTTAAATCTGGACTGTTTACTGCAGCTTTTGATCACAAACGATCAGACTAATGAATAAATATCAAAGGATATCTTTCATATCTGCATTGCAACTTATATGTCTTTTAAGAATTGCTTTCATGCTTATGCTTTGTTATTTTTATTTCCCTTTCCTTTCATCTCCTGCAAAGCCCTCTGGATTGCCTTGTGTCTGAACGGTGTTATTTAGAACTGTCTAATGTTGTGTGAGTGAAAATAAGCGAGTAAAACCACTTTTTGTTTAGGAATTGTTTTTAATCAAATCTAAGCTGATCATAAAGACACCATAAAAACGAAAAAATGTGTATTTATGACAAAAACAATCTGCAAACTAATGATCTGAGTTTGCTTCGTGCAAACTCAGATCATTAGCAGTCTGGGAGTGGAGAGAGCGACTCCGACTGGACCGACGTTTTAAAAGAGACATCTTTAGTCTTTAAGTAAAATATGAATGAAAACTTTGCTGAAAGTCTCGTTGTTGCAGCTGTTTGAATACGCCTGTAGACATGCTGTCATGAAACTTTTTTTTTTTTTCTGTACAAACGTCTCACGTCTTCTGACTAATAATTACTAATGTTGTGATTTCTTTGGTCTGTCACATCTTCAACACAAAAAAGTGCTGTCAGGTGTTGAAATTTATTCACTGATCTGTAAAAGACTGAATATTTTGTATTAATTGTAATTGCACCCGTTTACTTTACAAAGTCACATATTCTGCTTAAGAACGGCTTCCCTCTGTTCTTCACAGGGTATTACGGGAAGAGCTGCACGGACGCCTGCCACCTGAACCCGTGTGAAAACGAGGCTCAGTGCCACCGGAAGCCGAGTTCTTCCCATGGATACATTTGTGACTGTGGAGACAATCACTACGGGCAGTACTGCCAGCACAGGTACACACACACACACACACACATACACACACAGACATGCAAACAAGCTTAATTGATTCAGCAAGTGAACCCCAATTTACCTGTGAGATGTCAACAGCGTCTGAAGTACTTTGAAGTCTAAAACCATTTAAGCTCGGTGAGCGTCGGTGTGTCTTGTTAGCTCCCTCTCTGACTTGTTGCCCCACATCTCCGGTGCTGCTTGTAATTCACTGTGGGACAGGTTCAGGCAGGAGTTAGAAGATACTCTCGCGCGTTAAGGCTTCACGCGTGTGCTCAATTTTTTTCACAGCGAGAGTGACTCTGACCTGACACCGAGCTCTCTGCCTCTCAGAGAAATCCACTCCGCTTCGGCTTTTCCACATCATCTGCTCTTTGTTTGAGTTCAGGCGATTCGCAGTTCAACTAATGTGTGTGTTTTCCTTTAAGATGCTCCTTGACAGACACTAATAAAATAAACACTTCTTCTAATATCTCCCAATACATCTGTTACGATTAAATTTAGAAGTTTGATTCATTGATCTTTTCAGATGTCTCTTATACAATCAGTGTTCATACATATATGCATATACTACTACAAAGCCCCTTTAATCACATAAACTATAAAGTGGAGAGAAGAAGAAGAGAATGCAGACAACCAATGAAAATCTGTTTTTCAATGACTTCTCAAACTTCATACTTGATGGTAAAGCTATTATATTAAAGATATTTATTTGTAAGGAGCAGAGACTCAGCTGCGACTTTAAAGTCTCCTCTTTTCGAGTCATTTCAGAATAAACAAATTGCCAGACTGACACTACTACTGATACATATTGTTGATCTGCTTCACTCAGTCTGCTGTTGTCTGTGTTTTCAACACGCAGGATCGACCACCAGTGCCCCAGGGGCTGGTGGGGATCTCCCACCTGTGGACCTTGTCACTGTGACACGAACAAAGGTTTTGACCCCGACTGTAACAAGACGAGTGGACACTGTCACTGCAAGGTAATCAACGCAAACGCAACAGCTTGGTTTTGTGGGCAACCCGTGCATCTACAGTATTTCCAAAAAAAAAAAAAAAAAAAAAAAAAAAAAAAAAAAAAAAAGAAGAAAAGAAAAAGTATCAAAAATTGAGTGGAAAAGTGTGTGTATTGATTACAGAAACACGAAAGGACGGTTGAAGGAAACAAAAGTAGTTTATTATTTACACGGCAGCTGAGGCAACATCAGTCTCAGATCGTTGAACAGTTTTGAATTAGAAATGGACTGGAGCTTTTACCCCCAAAAAACAAAATAAAACGTATTAAATAATTGCTAGCTCTTCGGTTCAAAGTTCACCTAAAAACAGAGGAAAACATTCGGTGGATGAGGCCAGACATCACCGAGTATTATTACACACCAATCAAGTCCTTCGTTTCAATACATCTACCTTCTGTTCATTTATTCTTGCTGTAAAATGTTTGTGTGCTTAACCCAGATATTCCCAGCACTTAATCTGATGTTTTGACCACAATCTCTAATCTCTGATATTGACCTCAGCTCTGACTCTGACACACACGTTACACACTCACACACAAAGACACAGACAGATCCATACCCATCCCAGAGGAAGACATTTGATGGTTTCTGGAGTCTTGGAGAATCTCCAGATTTTTGTACGATGATCCAGATCAATGTCTAAGCATTGCTTTGCTTCTCCTCTGTGTTTCTCCATTGGACAGTGTTTCCGTAATAATTACACCTCCCACCCCCCCTTTCTGCCGCAAAGTGGCACTTGTATGTCCAGTAAATCCAGCTCATACAGCCCTTACAGCCCTTACAGCTAATTTGACATTGGATTGGTAATTCATGTTACTGCTGCTTTTGTTTTTGAGTGCACAGAAAGAAAAAAAAAACAAAAGCAACAGACGATGCACTTCTGGCGATCATTAAGCTTCTGCTGTCAGGGAAAGATCTGAAGGTGCAGATCTGGAGCAGCTGTGAGAAAAAATGGTGGAGAAAAAGATTTTTTTTTTTAACTCTATTGTAATTTCAAATACACTTATTATTTTTCCCAAAGGGGAATTAGATAATTACACCAAAATGTCTCATCATTATCATGTAGCATCACAGTGAATTTGTCCAAATTTCCAGATATTTTTCCCACATCACATACCTGATATGTGTTGATACCATTTCCAAAACTGAACTGCAGAACATTTTTGACAAAAGTCAGGCTGAGTTTGGCGAGTGCGGTCACTGCAGGACCTCGTCTTCTCTGTTCAGGAGTTTCACTATCGACCTCGGGCCTCTGACACCTGCCTCCCGTGCGACTGCTACCCGGTGGGCTCCTTCTCACGGTCGTGTGACCCCGAGACGGGCCAGTGTCAGTGCAGGCCTGGCGTGATTGGCCGCCAGTGCAACATGTGCGACAACCCTTTCGCCGAAGTCACCAATTCAGGATGTGAAGGTGAGAAGGAAGAAACTAATCCTTTCAAATCTTTTTCTCGTAGCGTCTGTTATTTTTGATTCGTTTGCTTGGAAGTCTCTGACTGTGTAAGCGTTTGTTGGTTTATTTTCAAACTTCAAATAGCTCCAGATCTTTTTTTTTTTTTTCAGCATAATAAAGAAAAATCTTATAATTTCAGTGGCTTGGCTTTTTATCCTGATATGTAAAACTTTTTTTCTCCTTGCAGTTATCTATGATGGCTGTCCAAAGACCATCACTCAGGGGATCTGGTGGCCCCGAACCAAGTTTAACCTTCCTGCTGCCGTCCCCTGCCCCAAAGGCTCTGTCGGTCAGCACGTTCATATTAATGCCTCCCCATTATAATCCTTGTCCGTTTCAAACAACGTCTTTAAAGCTTCCCTTTCTGCCTCCGTCAGGCGCAGCAATCAGACACTGTGATGTGGAGAGAGGGTGGCTGGAGCCCGACCTTTACAACTGCACCTCGCCTCCGTTTGTGGAGCTCAACATTGCTGTATGTAGACGACTTTACAGACGTACCCAATGAGATACTTGTGTTTATTGGTTTCATTCGACCGTACAAGATTATTCATTTAAAATCGGGGGGATGTCTGAAAAGATTAATTTGCGTCTGATTCATTCTGCCTCTTTTTAAAGCTCAGAGTTGTTTTGCAAGGTCACCAGCTCATTCAGACATCAACATGCTAATCTGAGAATTTATTACTGTATTGAAAAGTAAGGGAAGGAAATAGAAATATAACTTTTGGTGAACCAAATTAAATTCTCTCTTAGGATCAAGGATAGTGTTTGTAGCTTACACTTTGAGTACCTTGAGATTTCCATGCTAATATCTTGTTTGTGTGTGAAATCATTTCCGAGGATGTAAGTGATGCATTTCTATTTTTTGTTGTTGTTTTGTGCAGCTTGACTCCCTGGAACGTAACGAGACAGAGCTCAACACCATCGTGGAGAAGAAGCTTGCTCACCAACTCAGGGATGTTACCGAGGCTACCGGCCGGCTCTACGGCAATGACCTGCAGATTGCCGAACGTCTCCTCTCCCGCCTCTTGACATTTGAGACCCAGCAGAGCGGCTTCGGCCTCACCGCCACTCAGGACGCTCACTTCAATGAGGTAACGGACTGTCACGTTGTCGTCTACGTGGTTCCAGCATTTCCCGTGCGTGTGATGTGCATACGTCGAACGCAGATTGCTGTTACCTTTATTAGTTCTAGTTTTAAACTGATACAATAACCTGCTTTACTGAGGTGCTAATGCTAGTTTGAGTGTTCACAGAAATGGCAAGACGAGGTTCTTCTGTCATTCTCTATATAACAGTTTTATCAGCGTCTGTTCATATAAAATTGACAGTATCCCTGTTTAACTCTGGATGTGTAAAGTTAGGTTGCTACGTTGAGTTAAGTTGCTGATAGTTACGTACAGAGGAAATGCAGGTTGGAGTTGGTGCGCCATCAATTATTTTCCTGTGTAAAACATACTGAAAAGATGACACGCAGTGCTTTAATCTTCAGACTAATAAATTATTAAATGATAAAAAGGAAGTTGCACAGATTTTCAAGCAGTGTGAAAACTAATCATCAGTACGCACAGGTAATTTCTGTTATTTGCTCAGTGTTGCAATTTTGCAACCAAATTTCTTGACTTGAAATTTGGCATAACTGGTATTTTGAAATACCAGTTAAGCACAGCTTAAAACAATAGTTAATACTTTTTTCGAACAAGTAGGCTAAAGAGACCTTTCAGTCACAATGTGCTAGTTTTTGATGTTAGCTAGCTTTAAGATTTCTCACTTTGAAACCTCGTCTCCATCTCACTCCTTTATATTTTACCTTGAGTTTGAAAAAGCTGCTTTTTTTTTAGCACTGCCTGCACATGATTGATAGACTGCACCATTGTAGGGGACAGAGTAGGTGACTCAATGTTAAAATAAGATGTCTACCTCTGAAATGGGAAGTGCTGCTGCTTTGACATACCCCAGGAGAGATTGCAACATGTCAACTAAACGCATCAGAATCTCGTTTCTCCTGCTGCAACCCTGACAGCTGAGGATGAGTCAGCTGAGGCGATCACAGCCGACTGACAGACATTTCATTTGGGTTCTTTAAATATTTAATGTGCTTCTCAAATTTAGCAGAAAAAGACAATTAAACTGAATTTTAAAAAAAGTCACCTTTTCCATTTGCGAGGTCTCAGTTGATGCTTCAGGTATTTCTAAATTGTTTCCTGTAGCAAAGACATGAGCTTAGAGCCTTCTTTCATGAAAAATATTTTCATTTTCTGCTTTATCGCTGTCACTCAAAAACATTCTTACACACCACAGCAGTTCACAGCATCTCTTTCTAGCAATGTCAGTGGTGACGAAGCTGATGACAGCATTATCCAGCTTTCCTTAACACATTTAAGATTTTATGGACATTAGTGGTGATCCAACACTACCTCATATTTTGCGCTCTGTAATCTTTAGCTGTTCAGTTTCCAGGGAGTCGTTTATTCATTTTAATAAGGCCCATGGCGCATGAAAAAGAAAAAAAAAAGGAATGGTTTTCTCTGATTTAAAAATCTGGTAAAAATAATTAGTCTTTGCTAAAACTCAGGATTTCATCCGTCTCCTGACAGACGTAGCCACACCCTGTGGAGGTAAACAAAGGCTGAAAAACCGAAGAGATTCTAATCAAATAAAGCAAAAGAATCCATCCTGTATTTTCAAGTTTGTGTTCCTAATTTCAAACCTAATCCACGTTTAAATCTGGCAAAATGTTCAATTATTTGTGTGCTGTATATCTTTTGTCGAAGAGATTTATCCTATTAAAAACTGAGAGGGGTCGATAAACTTAATTTTGTTTCATTTTAAAGAGTAAATGTGCAGCTAATTACAGTGTGGTGCCCAGGCTAATGCCAAATGTAGCTCAAATTCTCCCTGTTGCCAAATATGTGATTGTCTGACAAAGGCAGTTTCTATGCCAACCCAGCAGCATAAATTATATCCTATACAGAGGAAAATCAAAAGGAACCAAAAAAGAACCTCCTATCTGACATTTAATCTGCCAATAAATCACCATTACACCTTCAGCTGTTTTATAGTGCAATAAACCCATTGTGCATTGCCACAGTAGTGCAATAGTAGTTTTTATATATAGTTTTTGCTCATTCTTGAACAAAAACCTGAAATCGCTGGCTCTGTAATCTGAAGCCCTACCTGTGTGAAGCATTCCTGTTGTCTTTATGTTGTCTCTTTAAAGTTAATAAGCGTTTATCTCTGAAGCATAATCACAGGCAGCCAAGTGTTTTTTTTGTTGTTTTTTTTTTTACCCAATAAAGGCCAAGAATATACATCTGATAACAGGTGACACCCCACTTTAGATAGCAGCTATTAGGCCACATGAGCAGGTGATGCAGAGGACAGTTTCTATAGTAACACAGGGGATGCAGCAGAGATTTGTAGCTGCAGGAAGAATGAATAAAGGCACGATTGACAGTAGAGTTTTCAATCAGGAATAAAGAAGATGTAAAACATTCCATGATCAAGCTGTGCTAAAAAATGGACCTGTGAATGATGGCACTGTTTGGAGTCCTTACTGTAAGTTTGCTGGAAAAATTTTAATGTTATGCATTTGAAACTGTGTAATTATTACAATACACATTATTCAAAAAGAACCCTCATGTCAGTTTATAGAGCTGCGTGTTTATGGCGTAATTATGGCTACTCTATGATAACGTTGTATTTGGGGTATTAATTGTCGTTTTAGTATAAATTGTGTAGAACCAGAAATCGTGATTAAAACGGTTTTGCTCAAAACAGCGTGAATATTAAAGCCTGTTGTTTGACTGGCACATGCAATTTGTCAATTACGTTCACGTCGCCTCATTTTCAGTCTGTCATTTATTTTCTCTGCAAAATGATTTACCTTTTACCTCGTCTCCCAGCCTCTTCCTCCTGTTAGACTTGATGTAACTAAAGAAGCAGGATGGGAAACAACACCCTATTAGTGTCAATCTGTTTGGGTGTACATCTTCAGTCCCTCCACACTTTTTGAGTGGGTTACTGGCTTCACTTAATGCTGTTGTAATGCTTGTTGTCTAATTCTAAGGTTGGCCAAATGCCAAAATAACCATGGAAATTATTTTTTATTTTATTTTGTTTTGTAGACAGAAACATGTTTCAGTGTTTTTAGACATTTCATCAGTCTAAGTATTTTATTATGAGCTAAATAAAATCTAAGGTGGCAGAGCTAATTATCCAGACACTTCCTGCTTGTCAAAATAGAAGCACTTCCTGTTATATTCAGTCAGACACTTAACATCCTCTCTCCTTTATTCACTACAGAGTAATTAATTCATTGTGTTGTTCTTTATTCATTATGCATATTTTAACATTTGCTGCCAAAACAGCATCCAAAACTAAGAAAAACATATCAGATTGTGTTCACTTGCATTTCCTTTGGCTACAAACTCAAGCAAGTCTGACCTGACATATCAAGATTGTGATTTGGATTTATGTTATTTTTATCATTTATTTACATATTTGCTTTTAGTGCTAAATATATCATAAACAGCAGACTATGTAATGATGATGGCTGATGTAGGGATATAAATAAACAAGTGCATCATGTTCTGAAAACCATATTTCAAAACATGAGCAGAACCCTGGGAGCTAGAACAATAAAGACAATGAAAGACTCATGGCTTGCCTACAAAACTGCATTTCAGCAACATCAAATATACCAAAAAGTATGAAACCTTCAGTAGTCGCGTATTTGATCTCTGCCCCAAAAGATTTCCTTTGCTGGTTTGAATTTTTCCATTTCATCCCAACTGTCTGCCTTCCATCCTCCTATTCCTCCTCCATCTCTTTCATTTTTTTCATTCTTCTACACCCTTCCTAATTCCCTGAGCATTTCACCACCTTCTTCTAATACTGCACTGTCTGTAATTTCCCTTGTTTGTCTGGAGGTTGCCGTATGTATTTTTTTTTTCTCCTCCCTTGAGCCTTGCATGACACTGCAGTAGTTTATTAGCTTCAGTGCAGCCTGACTGCAAAGATTCACCGCCTCAAATATTACTCTTTGTTCAGAGGAGTGTGCAAGGCTGTGGCCTTTGTCTGCGATGCCTCTAACTGGCTTCCTTCCAGGGTCGCCACGAAAGGAAATGACAGGCGTCACGGACGCTGGTGAAACCGGCTCTAATTGCAATGAAGATTTTGTCTGGTTTGACGTTAAGCTTAGATTTTTGTCATTCATGGCGAAACACAGCTGAAAGGGTTTACATTGCTGCTTAAGAACAGAAACGGTTCCTTTTCATTTCTCTGCTCATACATCCAACATTTACATTTGAAGTGAAAGAGTTTGACACTTTAAAGTGTTTATTAAGGGCGTGTTACGCTTCGACTCATGAAGCCACGGGTAATAAAGAGAGACCATTAATTTGGTCTTAATGTGAATCCAGCTGTTCTGTGAAGGACTCAGAGGGTTTTAGTGAACAAACGGCACCATAAAGACCAAGGAACTCAGAGAGAACGTTGTGAATATTTATTTAATACGAGATCAGAAAATGTAAAGCGACTGACACAAGTAAGCTCCACCCGAGAGATGGCCGTCCACATAAACCAACAGGCTGGATAAGGTGACAGTCAGTCGGGGAATCAGCCAATAGGCCCACTGTAACTTTGGAAGAGCTGTGGAGGTTCACAGCTCAGGTGCAAGAGACTGTTGGTTGTTCATCCCTTCCACTAATGGGGTCAATGTACATTAGTGGAAGAGTTGCTGTGGTGAGAGGAAACCAAAATCAAACTTTTTGGCCAGCATGCAAATCATAATAACACCAAGAAGGCATACCACAGCTCCCACAGTGAAGCGTAATGGTGGCTGTATCAGGCTGTGGGGGTTGGGGGGTGTTTTCCGTCGTCGTGGCCAGGGAAGCGTCTCACAGTTCATTAAAATGTTGGACATTATAAAACAAAGGACAAAGCCACTCGACACTTTCCAAATTTTGATTTGCAAAAAACCTGTGACTGTTTCATTTTTCCTTCCGCTAAACAATTTTGCTGTGTTGTGTTGGTCTGTAGCATAAAGTTCCAGTTGAGACCATGTGCCAGCGGTCCCAATTTTCTTGCACCATGTTCCTATCTGCATTTTCTGACTGTTCATGTTCCTGCTGCTTTCAGAACGTCCTGCGAGGCTGCAGCGTGCTGTTGGGTCCCGCTACCTCCGGGCTTTGGCGGGCTCTCGCTCAAAATCAGAATCACCTTCTCGGCGGTGGTCCGGCTGAGCTGACGGAGCTGCTGGAGCAGTACTCCAAGAACCTCGCCCAGAACATGAAGCTTACCTACCTCAACCCTGTGGCCTTGGTCTCCCCCAACATAGGTGAGAAGAGGATGATCACACTCGCAGGCGGACGCACGGCATCGTCAAAACCAATAAAAACGAACGAGTCGCTTGTAAAGTGCTAATCTTTGCAGAAAATTCGATTTGGTTTTCTTATAATTCTCAACATCTCTGCTGTGAAATCAACCAGAATGACTCATTGTGAAGCGGGAGATGAAGAGCGCTAATGCAAATGATGATGGCACAGCCGGAGCGCTTGGCAGGAGCACAAAACGACTGAATTTCACACTCCCACTCATACATAGCAGCTAATTCTATGAGCACATGCACAAAAACCCTGAGGCGCGAACGCTCTGGCCAACGCACCATTCAGAATAACAGATGCCAGACGTACACACTCACACACGCTGAGGAGCACAAGACAGGAATGCAAACATGCTGCAGACACACACTAATAGGAGCTAATATTAGTTTTAACATTAGTCAGATTAAACTGACTGAAGACGAATACAACAGAAAGCTGGAGTGTAGACATTTTTTATAATGGCCTACTCACAAATAGGTTATTTGTGAGTAGGCCACAAATAGTGAGTAGACTCACAAATAGGTTATTTGTGAGTCTGCCTCTTTATTATTACATTTAATATAATTCCAGATTTTTGTATAACTTTTCTGCAGGTTAATTTAGAAAGTGAGCTGTGGTTGTTACAGGTTAATTTTCTAAACTACAGAAAAGTAATTGTTAGGGAAGCTCAAATGTGAAAAATTGGACTGATATTGATATGTAATAGTAATACTGCTGTTAGATTTACCAATATTTTTTTTTGTTTATCCTATTACCCGATTAATCATAAGAATAATCGATAGATTACTTGATTACTAAAATATTAGTTTACAACGGCCCTAATAGTTTTACACGTTAGCATAAAAATAGAATAAAGAATGATGATATTTGATGGGTTGTAAACGACACACTCGAACACATTTGTTCTGTACGGTGCGAAAACGTAAACGATAGACAGAACGTAATGTCTTCCAGCTTTTTCTGTGTCTGTTTTTAAAATGATAGTAGCTTCTCTTTTATGTCTCCATCTGATGAGCAGCATTAGCAGCTTTTGGTGACATTATTATTAATAATAATTAGATTGTTTTTGAATACGATGCAGAATTTAAAATGGACTGATGTGTCTAGTCTGGCCTGGGAGAGATGTCTGTGGTTCCTTTCTGGACCTGTTACCCCATCAACCCGATGTGGAAGACTAGCTGGGAAAATGCCTTTCCATGCAATTCAGCTTGATTCTCATCTCCCTTCAGTACTCTGTCTGAGATTTCTCCCATTGACCTCGGTTTCTCCGGGCCAATCGGCGAACAGAAGGAGAAGTTATGAACGATGATATCGATTTTCTGGGCTCCTTTAGGGTTATAACCTGCTTGTAGCTTCGTTCACTGACTCCGCAGTGAACAAAGTCTTTCAGTCTGTGTTGGCCACTTCTCCAAGCATTGAGAAATTAAAGTCAGACCAAGAAGAATGTTTAAGACATTTTATTGCTGGTAAAGATGCCATTTGGCTTGACATTTCTATTTTGGGATGGTTTGCATTTTCCAGTAAGCTTCATTGCATAGTTTCCTTCATGATCAAGCTGGTACATTTTATATGTCACGGCCAAACGCCAGCAACTGGGTATCATAATCTAATTCTTTGGAGCTTGAAGTTCACACCTCAATTAGACAATCATTTTCTCAATAGCCGATCGGGTCTAGACCCCATGTATGAAGCAAAGCATAAATGAAGGAGCTGGTTTTTTCCAGGCTAGTGGGACACAAAAGTTAGAAGTTGATTTTAAGTGTGTATGCATTGATGCATGTCTGATTTAAAAAAAAAAAAATCACATTTCTCCATGTTATTTTTAAAATCAGGCAAAAAAAACAAACAAAAAAAACATTCCTAGCACATCAGCAGCTCCAGACATGTTTTACATATCCTCTACAAAGAATGATTTGGTTAATTTCTAAGGTTGTTCCATTTCTGTTTGCCAGCTGGTGAATGTAGAGGCTTCATAATTTCAATCTGTCCTTGAAATCAAGTTCAATTTTTAGTTAGATTGAAATGCTCCTGTGGTCGGATCCGTTGAGGGCAGCAGGGGCCGTCTTCTTTCTGACAGAGAGTCGATAACAGTATAATTCTGACATCTTATGTGTCCTTGGTAGCATAAGTTGAGTGGGAAAGAAGGACTTAAATGCAGAATGTTGCAGGCGGCCATCGGGGGAACCTGATGGGAAAGAAGAATTTTTGTATAAATTTTAATATAATCAATCTGGAGAATAGGGCTGCTACTATTGATATTTTTTAGTAATTGATTACCCTGACGATTAATTGATTAATTGGATACAAAAATGGCATATTTTGCTGCTTTTTATTTCACCACTTGAGACTTGTTTATGCAAAGTTAGTACATTAACAGATGCAAATAAACAGATAAAAATCATCTTTTAAAATAAGAAAACAAACATTAGAACTAATCTATTTTAACATTGTCAAACAAACGAATATAGAAACAAAAATCTATTTGTGCCGCAGTGGATGTGAAAAGTATTTGAAAGCTGAAAGTGAAAAGGTGTTGAGTGTGGTTACCAATGTGTGGCTGCAGGTGCGACCATCACAACATGTTTTGGACAGTTTTGGCTTAACATGCTCTGACTGTGTCATTAGTCATCAAATGGCCTTTTTTTTATGTCTGTTTACTCCATTTGGGAGTTAATCAATTACTTAATCAGATGGCTAACTAGTTTAATAGTCAATTCATCACAATTAATCCTATTAATTGTTTCAGCCCTCCTGGAGAAAAAACTATCAGAAAAGCATGAAAAAGAATAGACAGCAGTGCAGCAAAAACAAAATGACAAAACGGATAACCAAGGCAAAAATGGCCGGAAAAAAAATAAAATAAAATAAAACAACTTCCCTGCCCAGGAGTTTTAGACAGTGTTGTGAAGAGAGAGTGCTTAGCATTTCAAACAGGTTCTAGTTTTCAACATTAAAATTTTACAATGTCAGTTAAATAATCTCAAGTTCAAACTTTCAGCCAAATTTACCTTTAATAGATTTTGCTGTTGTACGTGTTGTGGTTGTTGTGACTTTTTTACACTTGTATGTTGTTCAGTATATTTGCATGATAAGTGACTGATTTACAATGATATGTTAAGCATAATTTACATGATAATGATTATTAATTGAATTGAACATAATTGTATATAATTACAAGGGTGAAGTGAAATATATTTTAGTGCGAGACATGATTTATTTGATTAGAGGAAGTCTTTTATTTTGAAGATTTCTTAACAGGATCTTGTTCTGTTTTTTTTTTGTTTTTTTGTCACTGTCTTGCTTTTGTTGATTTTTGGTTGCTGGGTTACGAACAGCTGTCGGCGTTTTTCTCCTTAGTAAAAAACTGAACAGAAATGTTCAGGTAAAGACATCCGAGCCTCCGTCCTGAATGAAGA
>NW_006800379.1:151401-160763 GCF_000485575.1 Poecilia formosa | reverse complement strand
CTGCTGTTATGGTTCTTTGTATTTTGCTGTGGAAATGTAAGCATTTTTGTCTTTTTTTATTGAATATCAAGTTTAACAGAACTGCACAATAAAGAGGTCCACTTTAAAAATGTTTTTTATACTTTGTGTTCAGCTACACATGTTCTATCATTTGAGATAAATACATATTTTAAAAAGAACAAATGGTCTATTTGAATTTTATGTATAATTGCAAATTATAAAAAAAAAAAAATAATAAAAATGACTCGAAATGACTTGAAATTAAAGGTTCCTGACTTGAGACTTGACTCGACTTTTGCCTGTCTTGACTTGAGACTTGACTTGACTTGAGGACAGAGACTTGAGACTTACTTGAGACTTGCAACACAGTGACTTGGTCACACCTCTGATGATTATTAATTGAATTGAACATGATTGTATATAATTACAAGGGTGAAGTGAAATATATTTTAGTGCGAGACATGATTTATTTGATTAGAGGAAGTATTTTATTTTGAAGATTTCTTAACAGGATCTTGTTCTGGTTTTTTTTTGTTTTTTTGTCACTGTCTTGCTTTTGTTGATTTTTGGTTGCTGGGTTACGGACAGCTGTCGGCGTTTTTCTCCTTAGTAAAAAACTGAACAGAAATGTTCAGGAAAAGACATCCAGGCCTCCGTCCTGAATGAAGAAGCTTTCACTCCGTAACAGTGGTGTTTTCACAGGAGAGTACAATATGAAAATCAACCGATGTGTTTGAGTGGAAAACAAACCCTGAAGTTCTGGAAGACCGTGATGCTGTCATTGATCAAAATCTACTTGATGCCATTGGTAGTTTTTGAAATTTTTCACATATTGAATGTGATCTGTTTGCCCCTCAGTCATGAACCTGGACCGCGTGGAGAACCACACCCACGTGCGACGGCGCTTCCCACGTTATCAGAACACCTTGTTCCGTGGTCAAGCTTTGTGGGACCCTTACACACACGTGATACTGCCCCCTGCTGCCCTGGTGCCTCAGCGACAGCAGCAGCAGCAGCAGCACAGCTGGAAGGAGAAGGAGCGCTCAGAGAAAGAACGTAGGCGAAGACACGCTAATCACTGCATCACTGAAACGTCCGAGGTCAAGAACCACAAAAATATTCTGACTCTGGCTTCTCCTTTCCAGCCTCGGCCCCTCAGAGTGTCGCCTCGGCCCCTGCCAGCATCTCAGCCAATCAGACTAAGGATTATGCAGCAGCTAGACGCAGCGTTTCGTTGACTGACCCTCCCATCACCATCGTCATCTTGTTGATCTATCGAAGCCTTGGGGCCGCGCTGCCTCCGAAGTACCACGCAGACCGGAGAGGAGTGAGGTGGGAAGGAGCTGCTCCTAAAATGTTTTGATATTTTGCTGAGTGAGGCCATTCAGTTACTGAAGCAACTAGTTAATCATTATCTTTATTCAATACTAAACCGTCTATCATTAATTGTATCCCAAAATATCGAAATTGTTTTAAGTGCTGTGTGCTACAATCTCTTTTACAGCCTTTCTAAAGAGCAGGGCCAAATGTGAACTCTTTCTACTGTTTGTTAATCTTCTAACAAAAACATAAGCTCACAAAATTAAAGCACATGGTTTTGGTATTTGGTTCCTTTCCTCCTGGATGGCGTGAACATTAAATATTGAACATAGAAGTCGTCTAGATTCTAGGTTAGTGGAGAAACTGCTTTAGCACTAATTACAACGTTGCTTTATTTGACATCTGTTCTTTTTTTCTCTCTATCTCGTTCTAACGGCGCCTTCCCTCCCGCCTGCCGTTTCTCACCTCTCCTCTGGGCTTAATTACACAGTAACGAGCTGTCCAGTTTGCAGTCGGCATCAATGAAAAGCCATTCATATCTAATCTAAAATGCAAATCCCGCTGCCTTTCTTCTTCACCGCCGAATATAAAACTCTGTTAGTCCGATCAAGCGACTGGTTGGCAACGCTGCACTGTCTCTCTCTCCTCCCCACCAAGGCTTCCCAGACACCCGGTTATGAACTCCCCGGTGGTGACCATCTCCGTCTACAACAACCAGACGTTCGTGGGCGGTCACCTGGACCAGCCAATACTGCTGGAGTTTAAGCTGCTAGAGACGGCCAATCGCAGCAAGCCTCTGTGTGTGCAGTGGAACCACAGCAGCCCGTGAGTGCAAATCCACACATGAATGCATGGACATAGCAATGCAGCAACGTCAGCACCGTGTGTGTGCTCATAAGGCTGATTCTCTTAGTTTTTCATAATACAATTCTGTATTAGAAACATAGTTTTGGACGGTGCTTTTCTTAGGGCGCATTAATGATTTGATCTCCCTAATTTTACACATTGATTTGAAAAAGTGTTTCACATAAGTCAGAAAATATATTTATACAATTTTCCAGGCTGTGTAAGAAACCTGAACTCCTTAATTTCTGCTGAGCTGTCATAGCAGAGAAGACATCAATACTTAAATATGACTAAAATAATGGTAGCTGAGCGCTATAAAGAGCCGACTAGAGTTCATTCTGAGTATAAGGGTAAGAAGCGGAGCTGATGGATGCTGTTGAGTGGGTTTGAGACATTTTGTAGCAACACACCAGCGTAGTTATACCACTCCAAAAGTGGAAAAACTGTCCAAACTTTACTAACGGACTTCTGGAAATACTTCACTCGTATTTTGACGTGTCGATTCCCATGGAGTCCTGCAATCGAAACCCTTCTGTTTGCAGACATGAGAGCGGAGGCTGCTGGACGGTGAGAGACTGTACAGTGGTGTACAGGAACACCTCTCACGTCCGCTGTCAGTGCCAGAGACTGGGCACCTTCGGCGTGCTG
Source organism: Poecilia formosa (assembly GCF_000485575.1). NCBI lineage: Eukaryota > Metazoa > Chordata > Actinopteri > Cyprinodontiformes > Poeciliidae > Poecilia > Poecilia formosa. The sequence goes on along the minus strand of NW_006800379.1, from coordinate 157,949 downwards.
ATGGACAGCTCCCATAGAGAGGTCAGACACACATCAAGCATTTATATCTAATGCTGATTTATACCATGACAGGTTCCATCATGATGTGGTGCTCAATCAATCTACCACCGCTAACCCTTATGTGTAAAACTGTCTGTCGCAGCATTTCTCTTTTCATCTGAACATCTTAAATGGTTATGGAAGCTAGTTTGGCTAGTTTTTTCCCTTTATGTTTATGTGCAGAATATATTCATATCGTCATGCCTAATTAACACACAAGGCTGATCAACAGAGGTCTGACAAAGTTTTTTTCCTTTCCCTTCCTTCCTCTCTTCTCCTCTGTGTGTGAGCAGCAGTTGGAGGGGGATCTGGAGACGCTGGCCATGGTGACTTACTCCTCCTTGTGCGTCTCCATGCTGGCCCTCCTCCTCACCGTCCTGGTGCTGTCTTGCCTGCGGGGCCTGAAGTCCAACACTAGAAGCATCCACTCGAACACAGCGGCAGCCATGTTTCTGTCTGAGCTGGTGTATTTACTGGGGGTCAATCAGACTGAACAACAGGTAGAGATGTGTGGTGTGTTTTTTCCCCCTAAATGTTGGTCTGTTCTTACCTGTCGTGTTATTTTGTTTGTAATGTGTGCAATATAGGCAAGCTTTTTAATTCAGTCCATGTGCAATATGTCATTTCCAAGACACATTAACACTTATTTACATCTATTTTCATTCTTTCAAATGCTTATGTCTTTTTATTCAACAATTTTATTGAAATTTATGTTGTTGAGCTGTTTCAGTCTTGACTTTTTGAGAAGGTTTTTTAACCAAACCTGTCTGAAATCAGGAAAACATGGCTCCACTCATCAGTGTGCGATCACTGTCTTCCTATAGTTACCTCCACTTTGTTGTTTCCCCCCCACCCCCTCGCCTTTTCTAACCTAAGGATGTCTGCTTGGTTACATAACACATGTTCTCATGTTGGAGTGTGTTTGCAGAGCAGTGAATCCTGCAAAGAGGGAAGTGCAAATATGTGCTCACTCTGCGTGAAATCCAATTAATTAAGCTGCATCCCACCACTCTGTGGACTGTAAGGCTCTTTGCAGAGCGATTGGTAACTTCTAGCTGAACAATATGTTCTCTAACTCATGAACATCGCGCTCCGGAAAGCATGTTAGTGCCCGCAGCTGTGCTGTGTATTCATTTTTTTTTTTTTTTTTTTTACTAGTTTGTGCCTCTTTCTGTGTTAGCACGCTCCTGTTTGTGTGTGGGAGTGTGAAATTCATCGTCTGGCTGTATAGCTGCCAAGGCGGCTGTCTTTTTTTTTTTTTCATCCTTTTTTTTTGTGTGTTGTCCTTGGCTGTCGCTGTCAATTTGTGCTAAGCTTCTCTGGCCTCAAAATATGAGATTTAGCATTCTGCTTTCTTTAACCTAGACACACACACAGAGCTCAAAGGTTTAGAGCCATATATGCTCATTCCAGCGTAACTAGAACATCTCAGGCATCCTAAAGTCTCATTTCAGGTTTCTTTCCTTTGAGACAAAGGTAGAGTATTTTAAGGTAGAAAACTATCCTGAAGAAGCACCAGTCAGGTTGATTAGCGGTTGTGAAGTTTGTAAATGTTTATATCTTTCTGTTATGTGTCTTTGTGAAGACCTTGAGTAAATATAATCCAGTTGTACTACACCTTGTTCAGGATACCATAGAATTTAAGCAAAAAGTTTCACACAGAAAATAAACAGATACATTTTTTGTCCCCCAAACCAATCCTTCAAATTTAAGTTTAAGCAAAATTTCAAAACTACCCTAACCCTTTGAACCCTTTGATATCTTTAGCCTCTCAAAGCCTTTTCTCAGGAAACACTTATTGATTAAAAAAAAAAAAAACAAAAAAAAAACACGTAAAAGTTAAAATGGCTCACAGGAGACCTATTAATTTAGCATAATACTTAGTCAGCCTTTCGGAGTTAGTCAAAGTACATCCTAATCCAGAGCAGGATTCATCATCACCGGTTTGTTTGACTGCTCTTTATTTATTTATTTTTTATTTTTTTCCTGATAATCAATCTATGCAAAATTCCCAAACTTGAGAACTATCGAGTTGTTTTGATGGTCTTTCTGGTTTTAGCCCCACAGTTCTCTCAGAGGACTTTGTGGGTGCTGTAATTCTGTGCAGCTCATGTTTTAACATGAGCTGCACAGACGGACAAGATAGTAAAGACTTAAATCAACCAGTTCCAGCATCACTCCTGCAGTCTGAGAGTAATTTCTGACAGATCTTAAATACTTGTTTTCTACATTATTTACATTAAGTCAACATGACTTCCACAACAAACACATCTTCACTTAGAGGAAGATGTGTTTGTGAAGCTTTTATCTGCTCCAGTAATATGCGCTGTAAGCTATGCTATTAGGACTTCAGCTGACTGCAATTAGCAAAAGCATTTCTACCATTTTGCTGTAAAAGAAAACGCAGCTTTTGCAATCATCACTCTCTGTAACTTTCTTGTTTTTTGTGGTAATCGCAGTTAAAAGGCTCCGCTGGCTCGAATTTCTCGATCACAGCGATTCCACAATATTGACTTTCAGTCGTTTTTGTGATTTTTTTCCTGGAAATATTCTGCGACACCGTGCCCTAAACTCTGTTCATTAGTAATTGAATCATGAACTGCTGCTCTTTCACAGCGAACACCTGCGCCGCGGCGCTTTAATGAAGATGTCTTGTTGATTTGAGAACCTGCTTTGCATTAGCTAGGCACTCAGTTTTTCTCTTTTCCCTTCTTTAGCACTGCTTTTATTTGTGCTCCCATGTCTAGTATTTCTGTACTACTTTTTACATATCCATGTTCTTACCGCTGTATTCGATTTTCCATTCCCTCCACCCCCAGGTTTTTCATTTCTCTCTCTCTGTTTTCCCTCCAGTTCTTGTGCACGGTCGTCGCCATCCTGCTGCATTACTTCTTCATGTCGACGTTCGCTTGGATGTTCGTCGAGGGTCTCCATATCTACCGCATGCAGACCGAACAGCGCAACATCAACTACGGAGCCATGAGGTTCTACTACGCCATCGGCTGGGGCGTGCCTGCCATCATCACAGGTATAACGCGGAAACGCGTCTCCGTGGAAACGCAAGGCGGGTCTCGCCTCGCACAGGATCTGCACCGTCATATCCGTCACGTTCGTTTCAGTGCCAGCTTGGCTGTGGAGATAAGGCCTTCCTATTGACACTTCCATTAAAACCGTTTTGGTGGCATTTTAATATTGCGATAGCGAAGCAGAAATTCACAAGCAAGCAATTACCGCTGTGAGACATGTAATATCTGCCGGCTTTACTTTCTCTCCCCTCCCTTCACACGCGTACATGTGCGGTTTCCATCCAGAGCCGTAATGTGCTGTCAGCTCACCTCTATCTGCTGCGGCTTCTGTCACCGTCAGACCTGCAAGCCGCCGTCTCCCTTCGCCTCGAGAACGGATCCGTCTCCCGCTACCTTGCACACACCTACTCACACACACGTGCGTGTCGTTCGCCTCTGGCAAGGAAGGTGCGCTAATCTGTCTGCCTTCGTTTAGGCTTTTCCCATCTCTTATGGTTTTGCAATTCAATTTTGAATATACACATCCGTGAATGTCAGAGCCTTGACAGTGATCGCTAAGGATACAGCTGGACTGAAAACATCGTCGACGTCCTGGCAGCCGCGTCTAGAACACGAGGATAATGTCAAATGAGTACCTGCAAGTTGTGTTACAGATAAAAAAAAAATTCTTTTACTTTTTAATTGCAACATCTCACTTTAACCGTTTTTAAAAGGTGTTGGACTTTTCTTTATTAAATTACATTATAATTAAAGATACAATAATATTTCATTTGAGCTGACAGCCCTTAAAGTAGTGATTGTTATTTCACAAAATAATGAGATACCACATCCATTAATTATCTTTTATATTGTTCCCATTGTTCCCCATATTACAACCTTAATCCTCAATGCATTTTTGGGGATTTTCTGTGGCAGACCAACACAAGTTTGTACATAGTTGTGAGTTCAAAAGAAAAGAATATACATGTTTTCCTTTTGTTCTTTTTCTTTTTTAGAAAGAAAAATAAAAAAAAAGTGGCATTTGTATCCAAGCCCCCTGAATAGATGCATTAATAATTTGAGCATGTGAAGCAAAGTATAAAAAATGAACTGCATGTCACAAAAGGCGCTTCATTTAGATCTTAGCGATTGACCACAGACACAACCTTGACGTCTCGTCTCTCCGTCTCTGCCTCTGTCTCTCTGTCTCTGTCTCTCTGTCCTGCAGGCCTGGCTGTCGGTTTGGATCCTGAAGGTTACGGCAACCCAGATTTCTGTTGGATCTCCATATATGACAAACTCATCTGGAGCTTCGCTGGTCCTGTTGCAATCGTCTTACTGGTAACCGTCTCCCTGCACACCACATATGCTGGATTTAACTCTGAAAGCACCCAAACCTAAATGAAATATTATCAAAGCAGTGAAGCAAAGAATGATTTTTATTTATTTTTTTGGCTTCGTCTCTGATGATGTGAAAATAATACCACCTAAGAAAAAAAATGGTCTAGTTCATGGAACATTGCGTGAAAACTTGCTTCCTGGCTTTTAATCTTTAGCTTAACTTCTAAGCAGGTTTCTGTCATCCGCCACAAGTGGCAACACTACACTTGTTTTCAGGATGAGAGCCTACTTGAACTTTACTGGAGCACAGCTTTAATTGCTTTCCTCATTGTGTCAACGCCTTTCAATTTGAAAACAACAACCCGCTTTTACCGATCCTCAAATGAATCTTCCACTTCAGCGTAACGTCTCATCATGGTATGAATCATTTTACTGAACGATTGTTTTCTGAGGAGGGGACAAATTTGTCTCAAGTCGAATTGGTTGCCGATGGGCAACTATTTTATCCCCATCGATTTTGTGTGAGCTGTTTACCCCGATCCCAGACGATCCCAGGAGCAGAATTGGATTTGTTGAAACGCGTTCGGTGCGTTACCTTACCATGGTTATTGATCTCCCTTTATCCAGATGAATGGAGGGATTTTCACAGCTGTAGCCAAGATGTCTTGTAACCCATCGCAGAAGGAGACGAAGAAACTTCCCGTCATGTAAGTTTCCTTCTCAACTCTGTTTTCAGTTTACAGACACAATGCTATATATTGACTGCTCTAAGCTAAATTAAATTAAATTATTTTTGCTGACAAACGGGTGAAGAGGCAACCTCTTAACCAACATAACATTGTCTCTTGTTTCACATGTTGCTGCAGAATATAATGTGGAACACGTGAAAATGTTTCAGTGTAATCCAGATTCAGATCTAAGTACAATACAATCCCAACTGGAAGAATTTACAGTCCAATCCAGTTGATCAAATAATCATATTTGGTAAAAAAATTAATCTAAAAGAGCCCAGATGATTCGTAGAGCTGTAAACTTTGCAGCAATCCCTCATCCGGATCAAGAAAGTGACGACTGTGGACCCATTCTTGAAAAAGAACCAGAACCAGACTGTATGGCCACAGCCTGTCCCTGTTTCACTCTGCTTTACTTAAATATGCAGGTTTTCTATAATACAAACAAATTCCCCTATAAAACACGAATGATTTGTGTGTATTTATAAATGACTGTGAACATCTTTAATAGAGCTTTCCTCCAGTTTAATGTAGATTTCCTTCTTGTCTGTGCTGCCTCTCACTGTTTCAGTGCTACCATTCGAAATGCCTTCCTGCTGTTGCTGGTCGCCACCTCCACCTGGCTGTGTGGCCTGATGGCTGTAAATAACAGCATCCTCGCCTTCTACTACATCTTCGACGTTCTCTGCCTGCTGCAGGTACAAAACAAAGTGCAGAGCGCGCGCTCCGAACCTGCATGGATACAGCTCAGGTCTCAAACCTTGCTGCGTTGCTTTCTCTTCCTCAGGGCCTGTCGGTGATGCTGGTCTTCACTGTGTTCAACTCTGAGGTTCAGGAGGCCTGGAGAGTTGCCTGTTTGGGTAAGAAGAGCCCCGGAGAAGAGCCGCCGAGGCCGCCGCAGAGCACCGTGAGTCCCACACGTTTGGTTTTCCTGAACCACACGCGGGTTTTATCCGTCGTCGGCATCAGAGGGACTTTCATGTGCATTAGCCTGAAAATAAGGACGGAGCCGTTGAAATAATCTTTAATGTCCCAACAGAATGGCCATTATTAAGCCGTAATGACTCACAGAGTGACTCTAAAGTCCCGATGTGAAGCCATAAATCGTCTCTCTGCATGACCCCAGAGCTTTTCTCTGTGGTTTATCCCAGCGCGGTCTCTCCGAGACACATTTTCACTTCGTCCCATTACTTGACGACACAAAAACTCTCCTGTCCTTCGTTTCTACTTCCCTCAGTCCATCCATCAATCTTTCCTGCCCTCCCTTTGCTTCTCTTCAGCTGCCCTCAGGGTTTGCTGCTGACCCACATTAAACAAAACACCAGCCACTGGAACGCTGCCTGTTCTTTAGCCTCTTCAACAAAAGCACTACGCTGTACTTATTTCATGGCTGTGTGTGTGTGTGTGTGCGTGTGCGTGTGCGTGTGCGTGT
>NW_006800379.1:81103-148603 GCF_000485575.1 Poecilia formosa | reverse complement strand
GGAGGTTAGGGTGCAGGCACACACACACGCATACACACGCACACACACAAACACACACACACACACACACACATACACACCCACACTAACGGAGAAGGTTTCACATCAGCGGTGTCTAATTCCAGTCCTCAGGGAAGTGTGTTGCATGTTTTAGATGCGTCCCTGCCACAGCACACCTGACTGGATGGGTAAACTGCCCGCTCAGCATGTCACCGAGCTCTGCAGGTGCCTGCTAATGGGCTGTTCGTTTAAATCAGGTGTGGCGATGCAGGGAAACACGCAGAACATCCCTGAGGGCTGGAACATCACCGGTTTGTACGCCGAACTCACTCCACGTCTGGGCTCTTTAAAAGATAAACCACCTTCAGTGCATCTGTAAAGGAGAAAGTTTTCAGTGCTCTGTCTTACGTTTATGTCTCTTCTTCATGCTTCAACCCGGCCCTGTTCAGGCGGGGATTCGGATTCAGACTCTGACCTCTCCATGGATGAGGAGCGAAGTCTCTCCATCCCTTCCTCTGAGAGCGACGACAATGTGCGTCTGCGGGGACGCATCCAGCGGCGATTCAAGCGCTCCAATCACAGCGAGCGCCTGCTCACCGAACCCACCAACAACGGCACCAAAGGTAGACGAGCGCCTTTCCTGTTTTGAATTTCTGAGTAAACTCGCTCATGAGAAGTGGGGATTTTGCTATAATGTTTGGTAATGAACTCGTCAAACATCATTTTCCTTCCACTTGAAAAAATGTGAAACTTCTCATGTCAGGCTTTCGCATAAAGTTTGTGGTTATAACTTGATGCAATTCGGATGTGCATCTTAGCTGTTATTTTGGGGTCCATGCAGACTCAAGACAGATAATTAAAAATAGTAAAGTCCATGGAAACCCTTCAAGCATCTTCGCTGACCAGTCGATTCATGTGATGAAAACACGTAGCAGAGATTGGCACGACGTCAAACAGCCAAAGCAAGAAAAATGTCAGCCCAAGTTGTCACTATCGAACACCTTTCTCTTCCCGAAGCTCGTTAACTTGTATCATTTTCTCATTCTCTTGACAGTTGCTGAAATAAATGTCATGCTTGAATTGTTCTTCTGAAAGGCCAGATATGTTCAAATCAATAAATCCATATAAGTAATCATTTTTTTTAGCCTAATAAGCTGTTTGGATCAGTTGAACGTCATTTGGGTTTAAACCAGAACGCAGCTGTCTGTTGCGAGATCCGGATGGCCAGTCGGGTCCAATCAATACATCACTGCAGTCAAATCTAAGAGCAGCGCTGAGATACCTGGCTTTTTCTTTTTTTTTTTTCTTTTTTTTTTACCAAAGGTCACAGTGTGAAAGGGATCCATTGACTACAACAAAGCATTAACCCCTGAATGAGCAAAATATGTTAGAGGCTGTCAGCTGAGCAGCAGTTAACCTCCCATCACTGCCGATTCAGACAGCGATGGGGAAAATGTCCCAGGCAATAAAAACGATCACACAGACGAATAAAAACAGGCTCCTTAAGCCTTGCTCTGTGGACAGAGACTTGACTAACAGGATGTATTATTCTGTCATAATCCACAGCTCAGTTCTCACTTCGTGTTTGTCGATTTGTTCTCGTGACACAGCTTATTGACGCTGAGTTTATTTGAACTTTAATGAAATTGAAGGGAACTGATACGTGACCTTTTTTTTTGTCTTTTTTTTTTTTTTTTTTTTGCTTTTTACTAGTGAAAATCTGAAAAGTGTGGCGTGTATTTTTAGTCAGTCCTCCACATGGTCGGTGCTCTGTAGAGGCACCTTCAAATCGCAATTAAATCTCCAGACGATTTGATTTACTTTACATGTTTATTTCTTTCTTTTTGACCTGTGTGCTGTGTTTGCTGTTTTTATTAAGATTTAATCACAAACAAATTGACTCTATTTATCGATAAAAATGACTTCTGAAGGCACTGAGCTAAAATACGTTGAAGGCTTAATGTCAACCTGAATAAAAGTCTAATCCTGAAAGCAGTAATGCATGTTCCAGAACTGAAAACCAAAAACTCATCCTGGTCACCCGTAACCCAAAAGAAGTCGCTTCTGTTTTTCATGCAAACAGATTTGGACGGCAATGACCTTCTGTCCTACTGGCCTGCTTTGGACGAATGCGACACCTTGCAGAAGTGGGGCTCAGAGCGCCCCCTGGGGGGGGATTACAACAAGGACGCTGCCAACAACAACCAGCTTGACGCAGCGCTCACCAGCGGGGACGAAAACGGCCTCACCCAGCCGCACAGGCACCGCAAGGGTGAGAGAGACGTGAAGCTCCTTCTTCCTCTGTCTCCTGTCGTATAGTTTAATCAGATCCAGAAGACGGAATAAGAAATTTTCTTGTTGCATCCGATTTGCATCATTGCGAGATTATCATGTTGCAATCTGCAATCAGGCTTGATTTTCGTCCATATATTAATGTCTTCGATGTATTCTCCCAAAAATGTCTCCAGACGGAAAACTTCAACTCCTATTGAAGACGTCTGAAAGTCAGAAGTTTAGCTTAGGAAGTCTGAGTCTTTGCAGAAGAAACGACTGATTTTCATGTCTGCCTCAGGCTGTTCATTTTTCACAACCAAAACCGATGTGGTATTATGTTTCATAGCCTTTTAACAGCGGCTGAAGGCAGACTTAAAATCTCCAAAGTGTCACTGCTGTCTTCTTCTTCTTCTTCTTCTTCTCATTTCTCTTTCAAATCTTCACTTACATTTTTCTCAGCTGGTATTGTTCATTCCCATTTTCCTATTTTTCTTTCACAGGTATCCTGAAGAATCGCCTCGGTTGCCAACCAGCACTGCAGGGTCTCTCCACCATGGGCCGGGTCCCCAGTGAGCTCAACTGGTACCGTACCTCCACGCTCGGCCACCGAGGCGTTCCAGCAGCCTCCTACGGTCGAATGTACTCTGCCACCGCCGGTGCTACAGGAGGCTCTGGTTCTCTCTCTCAGCCGGCTTCCCGCTACTCCTCCAGGGAGCACCTAGACTCGCTGGCCAGGAGGCAGCTGTCCAGGGATCCCCTCGGAAGACAGACAGTCGGGGGGTCGAGAGAGCGTCTGGACTCCCGCGGCTCCCGGGATAACCTGGACCTTCTTCCCAGGAGGAGGGAACTAGGGTTGGGACTAGGGGCGGGGCTCGGGGGCTTGGATCACCAACGAGTCTCGTCGTCCAGGGAAAACCTGTCAGGATCCAGGGACAGACTGGACAACCATCACACTGCCAGCTTCCATGCGTCAAGGGAGGACTTGAGTGGGAATGGAGGAGCCGTAGGAGCCGGGATGGAGGGATACCTCAGTGGTTCCAGGTCCCAGTTGAACACATTAACTCGGCGGCAGGCCTCGTCGCGAGAGCACCTCGGAGGAGCTCTGATGAGCAGCAGGTCGAGGGAGCAGTTGGAGGCCAACGGGGTAGGGGCTCAGGCTCAGCCTTGTCGGGAGTGGCTCCGCAGTCTACCCCCCCGGCAGCCCTCGCACCCCGACCAGCCTCTGTCAGCCTCTCCTCCTCCGCCAATCTCAGAGGAGCCGCAACAAGAACAGCTACCTCCTCCAGCTCATGTCAGAGGACGCCTGGACTCTGCACCCTCATGTAGGTACCCTGGTCAGACTGTCCCCCAGCTTGCAGGTTCAAATCCAAACCCTCTGGTCCGACAGCCGTCCAGTGAGCAGCTGGACATCTTATCCTCCATCCTGGCATCCTTCAGTTCCTCTGTCCTTACTCCTCCCGCTGCCTCTAACCCCGGCCCTAATGGCTCTGTCCACGGACCCTCCCCCTCCCCACCTCAGTCCACCACTCACAGCATGTCGGAAGTCTCCCCCGATTCAGAGTAAGTTTGTCTGTGTGTCATTCCAAGCCAGAGGTGACCAACGTCAGTCCTCCAGATTCGGTATCCGGCATGTTTTCGTTCTCTCCCTGGTGGTAGTAACTTCCTCCTCAGCATGTCAGTGTTTTACAGAGATTCTGCTAACGAACCGTTGCTGGGTCCAGGTGTGTTGAACTAAAGCATGGAGGGTGCTGGCCCTTGAGGACTGACTTCCTTATGTTTTCATTTTCTTCTGCATTTTGTGGTCCTGAAATAGTTTTTTTTTTTTCAGCTTACAGCCTTTAGCTCATCTCAGTCTTGATAGTTTGTTGCTCATTAAACATGTATTGTACATCATTGTATGGATACCTGTTTGAGAATGTAGCCGCTTTGAACACATAGAACAAATAGTTAGCACCAAAACAACTTAGAACTAGAAAGCTTTCAACTCAGGTGGGAAGTCAGTCTAACCCCGACTTCAGAGACCAATAGCATGAGTAGCTGTTAGCTTGATTCTGAGTAACTATTAACATAACTTTGAGGGTGGTTTCACACCTGTTGGTATTAAGTCATTTTAAAAGACTTTGGTTCGTCTCACCCCTCGGTGTGGTTTGTGTCGATGTGATAATCACGCTAGGGTGTGGACCAAAACAAAATATACCAAGATCACAGTACCGTTTCAGATGAACTCTTGATCAGTTCATTTCTGGATGTGATTCAACCTCAGCCTCACACAGCTACCAGGTGTATGAGCCAATCGCCTGTCTGTAGTCAGGTTTGCGTTGCCCTGTGGGATCATGCAGCAGAGAAAAGAACGTAATAAACAATCTTGGCATCAGAAAAAGTTACAAATGAACAAACTCACCAACTGACTTGAACCATAGTAAATGAACTACAGGTGTGAAAATTCCCTTCATAATCAGTTCAGTCTTAGTGGCTCTTAGTTTGACTCTAATTAGCTGTTAGCTTGACTCCAAATTGTTTCTAGCTTGAATCTTAGTAGCTTAATTAGCTTGACACTAAATTGTTGCCAGCTTGCTTCTTCAAACTGAAATTGTTCTCACTGCTACAGTGCATCCTCCCAGTAATGTTCATGATACAAGCACACACTTCCTTTCTTAAACCTAAAAAAAAAAGTAAGTTAGCATTTGTTCATTTTATTTTAGTCAATTGAAATTGGGACCATTGGCGTATGAACTTTCTGATGTTCCTTTTCTTTCCCCTTCACCTCAGAGCCCACAGAAGCGAGGGACAGTCTTGATGACAGCCTCCACAGCCATTAATGCATTGCAACAGTGCTGGAACAAAGCTCAAAGGTCAAGGATGAACTAAATGGCCAGCCTGGGAAGTAGAAACAGAATTGACTCAGAGGAGACAGAAAAGATGAAGAGGCAAAAATAACATTTACAGACAAAAAAGAGAGAGATGGTCTGTGACAAAAGAAGAAGGTTGTGAGCGGATCGTTTTGTGTATATCGAGTTTTTAAGTCCCACCGCTCGCGATCTTTCGTTCCGCGGACATTGAATAAACCACCTAATTCTACTACCTAAAAACAGTTAGACAAAAAAGAAAATTACAGACAAAACATCTTCTCAGATGTTACACACACACACACACATACATACACACACACGACCATATCCGATAAGACCTGTCAAAACAGAAGAAGAAAAGTGACTGTAAATAGCCTTTTTATACATTTTTTATCTTTTTCATTGAAAGTGAAAAAATATCTTGTGAAGTTTCTTTTTTTTTTTTTTTTTACGCAGTCGTGTCCGTGCGTGAGGTTGTGAAAGAGGGTGAAGCGAGTGCTGTCTTGTGTGTTGCCGATGGAAGAAATTCCCTCTACAAAGTAAAAAAAAAAAAAGAAAAAAAAAAAAACTAAAATTTCTCCCCAGAAATACATTTCCCTCAGAATGTTGTCCCTCAAACCTTTGAACTTCATGTAAAGCAGCAGGGGTCCGGCAATAGAGTGACGAGATTATGGGAAGACTCGGTTGAAGGGGTAATTTCAAAGTATCGAAGCGTGATTGTAAACAGAGGAAGGAATTATTATAGGAGAGGAGAGCTGATGGAGCAAGATGATTGTGCAAAGAAAGATGGCTAACAACACATTAGATTCAAAGATGGTTGCCTAACTACTAAAGCTCAGTGACATGATGTGGCTGCTGCAAGAGGGAGATTGTGCTCTTTTTTTTTTTTTTTTTTTTTTTTTTGAGCCGGTGCATATATTCACGACCCGGTGCTCTCTGAATCTGAAGCAGACCGTATCAATCCGCTGACGTAACGGGAACATATCAGCGCAGTTTTAAAAACCTGGTGGGTGAAAGTTGATCTCGCCGTCTGCCTCTCTCCACGAGGCAGGATCAAGTAACAACCACTTTTAAGAACCCCTGGAGGCATCTATTTTACACTTTGATGCATCATGACTCAACCTGCCTCCGGGGGCAGCACAGGAGCAGCCGAGTCTCTCCAGCAGCAACCAGGAAACTCATTTCCAAAAGCTCCTCATGCAGAAGCCTCTCGTCCAAACTCAAAGCCAAAGGGACATAAATCACTATGAAACTTTGTGTTGCTCTTCGTTTAGAAAATGCTTCCTACATGGTGTGATGGCTGTAGAAGTAAAACCGCTTTTGTTTGTTTTTTTTACACAAATATGAACCAAAATGAAAAAATTTTCTTTGTTACTGAGGCCTTAGTTCTTCACTAGAATATAAACAGCTGTTTGGCGTTTTATCTCACTGCCCAAACTGATTCTGATTCTGAATGACGGAAGAGAGAGAGAAAAAAAGCAAAATAACGAGAACAATGCTGTTGAATCCCGACGTGCTCAAATATTTATTGAAGACATGAAAGCAAACGTGATGCTTGCATGCAGCGCGGTGTCTACCTGAATATGTCAGCTCACGTCTTTAGCATCTTTTCACTCCCAGACGCTCCCTGAAGGAAATATTCCAGACAGGAAGCACTTATTTTCAAATCTAATCAGGCTCCAAACTGTTCACCACGAGCTCAGATAAAGTGTTTCCTACTCTTTCAGACAGATTGTTTTTTTTCCTGCCATTTGGAGGATTAATGGAGAAGGAGGCATTATTTGAGATCAGCCGAAGCTTCTGCTGCAGTGCATTGGCTAACAAAAGGAGAGACGAGGTGTCAGCAGTGTCGACGCTAAAAGCTATAATTTGTATTTTATTTTATTTTATTATTTTTTTTGCAGATGTAGGTATTTGAATCAGCTGCTGATTCTTTTACACTCATGTTTGCAAAATGCAACGAGTTCATGCTTTAAAGGTTCAGGATTCTTAAGTGAGGTCGTTTTGAAAAGTTACGACGTGTTGCATCAATCTCGGTTTCTTCTTATAGTATGAATTCACATGAGTTGGTCCTAACGGCTCAAGTTAACAATTAACTCTTAAATATTGAATCACTCAACTGCTGCCATGTTTCAATTAGGTGGATATTTACAAAGAAACCAAATGAATAGGAGGCTGTGCGCCACCATTAATCTTCCTGTGTGAAACATGCAAATTCTTTCAGACTACCGTCAGAAATAAAAGTTAAACCAGTGCAAAAATCAAAATACAATTTGAAATAAAATGTTTGCTGTGTGCACCACTTTACTTTTGTGTTGGGCAGCTAATCTGATCTGAAACACTTTAGCTGTAGGACTCGTGCTTCTTATAGGAGGATCACTAGTAAAACACTGCCTCCAGTCTTTGTGACAACAAAAAAGCAGGAATTTAAATATGTGGAACTATAGGTTTGTGATGTATTGTTTGCATGCGCTGCTTTGACATGTTTTAGATCTGAGATGTTTAAGATGGTAAATTTGGATCTTGATTCTTCTCAGAGTATAAGTTAGCTTCGGCCTGCAGAACCAGCTCATCTAATTTACACTAAATGATGATAAGAGGGTTACAGGCATCAGGTAAAATGGTTACTGCCAATATTATCTCAGTCTTGAACCCTTTAAGAGAAAAACACATCTTCAGTGGTATGAATGAAAAAGAGGCGTTTTGTTAAAACAACAAAAACAATTTGGCTGAAGTTTGTCTGAATGAGCAAGATCAAGAATGGACACAAACTACAAGTGGGCTAAAATCCAGCAGAATGGACACAAAAGACATCGGATGTTACAAAGCTAGACATCATCAGTAGGAGGATAAACTGGGTCAGAAATCATGACTGTGTTGTAAAACGCGTAGCTGCAGGGAGGAAGGCGTGGACGCCGCCCGTCACGGAGACAGAAATAGTCGGAAAAGAGGAGGGAAATGCAGACAGTGGAGATAAAGACGCGCATCACAAGCAAACGTGTATCTTCCCGCTCTGACTGTACCTCTGTCAGCCCCGTCTCCTCAGAACGTGACACCAAATCTGTTTCTGACAGGATTATTCCCAAAAAATGTTCCTGCTGGGCGAATGCCACCTGTCAGCTAGTTAAAGAAGCAGTCCGCCTAAGAAAATAGATATTTATTTTCTTTTCTTTCCACAGTTTTCCTGAGATCAGACTGACTGGAGATCTATTTTATTTAGTGATAATTTATTGACATTTTATGAAAGAGTTGTTTTACGATTTCTTTTAAATCGTATTTTTATTTTTAATCACGAATGTGTTTTCTTTTTAAACCCAAATGATGTTCCCTTTTTTTTTTTGTCTTACACGTGTGACTTTTATTTATTGTTTATTATGATAATTATGTTTCTCAAGGCCACAAGTTCCCAGTTTGATGAACAGTGGGGAAATGTGTTAAAATAAATGTTTATATGTAAACAGCAAAAGTAAAATCTTATGCCAGGCACAAAGTACAGGACCTGCAAGAACCTGCCAAGACCACCAGACTGCAGTCAGTTAGTTATATTTATCTTCCTTAAATGGCTCACTTGGGTTTGATGGATGTGTGATTTACTGTTGCAGCGACGCCTCATTGCAAACCTGCACAAAACTGGTCATTGGTCTGCTTTGGCACTCTGAGTGGAGAGAACCAGAACAGAAACTACAAGTCCCAGATAATTTGTTTTAAACCAGTAGAAGTCATACAACCAGAGCAAGAGAGGGCAGATTTGAGTCAAAAATGTTGTCATCTGTTCTGGAGATTGAAAAGGAAAACAAAGGGGGGGGGAAGAAAGGCAGGGAAAAGATGGCAGAATGATGAGAGATTGTATTTGTTGGCTTGTGTGTTCATTATGAGATGCCTTCTGTCCCGCCGTCGGGACAGAAACAGCTGTTCCCCTGTTTTCGCAGAAAAACAAGAGAAATGTTGGACATTAAAAAAAAAAAAAAAAAAGACTTATTCCTACCAGACTGTGTGTGTGTGTTTATATTCTGCCTGTAACTGTTTCATATTCATGAGGACATTTTAGGGAGTGAGGCAGCGAGGAGAGGACACATTCTGACAGAGCGTTATTTTTTTTTCTTCTTTTTTTTTTTTTGTGACGGTGTTTCTTGCTGACTTGTTTTGGTTCTCAAAGTGCTCCGTCACAGCCAGCGGCTCAGATGACAGCTTAACACAGTCAGCTCTGTTACAATATCACTGTTTCTCAGATAAAAAGTAAGGTTTACGTGTGAAGCAAACTTTTAATGCAGCTCTTTGCAAAATTATTCACGACACTTGAACTTTTTTACATTCGGTTCCAGTTTTTGTAGCAGACACGCTAAAAGTACTGCATAATTGTAGAGTGCAAATGAATTGAGCCGCTCGTCTTGTCTGCAAATAACTCCTTTCATTATCAGGTTCTTGATCAAAAGCCAGAAAAACAACTGAACAGCAAATACTAGAGCATGTTCTCTAATCCTGTTTTCACTAATTAGTAACTAACGTCAGTTTAGTAATATCAGAATGATGCAACAGACACACAAAAAATGGTCAAGCCTCTGAAGGAAATTTTACTATTCATTCCTTTGTTTATGAAAATTACATTTTATGAACAAACATGTTGATTTTTTAACAGCAAAATCTAATAACATGCTCAATAAGAGTGTTAAAAACTGTGCATTTAGAGAGGACCAATGAATTGAGAATAAACCGAATACATCAGCTGAAGCAACTATAAAGAACACATTACCTTAAAAGAACATAATGCAACAACAAAAAAAACAATGCCATGTAAAAAAAAAAGAAAAAAAAAACTGCAGACAGCATTACTGTTGTGGTTAATGTGCATTTCACAAAGTAATCAAATATATATATTTTTCATTATTGTGCCAGTTTGTGTTTAAACATTAGTACCACATTCACTTTAGAACGGCTTCGTTCCAAAGAAGAGTTGTGTTTTATTTTTTTTTTTTAGGAAAGCAGCCACACAACCAGCTGCCGTCACACACATGTTAAATGGCCAGTACTTGTGTAGAGTTTCATCAAGTCCAGAGAACCCCAAAACACTCCACACTACAATCATTCACCCATTCACATGCTTCAGCACCACCGGGCCCTCTGACCGCCACCGGGCCCTCTGACCGCCACCGGGCAGGTGACGCGTTTTGCCCAAGAACACGACGTCCGAGAGAGGATTCGAACTGACAACCGTCACTGCCATGTGTCACAGTGCATATGTCATCATGGTTGCAACAAGTTATTCATGGAAAACGTCCAGACTCAGCCTTTACTCTCGCTTTAAAATACAAAATACTAACATTCGCTAAGACTGTATGGCAGATTTTTCTACAAAAAAAAATAAAAACAACCAAATGAAGGATGCAGGGAAGAGAGGATGGCGGTAGGACACGAGGACAGAAGGAAGGATGAATAAAGGAAGGTAGAACACGAGCGAGGGAAGGAAAGACAAATATTTAGATTTTTCTCAGTCGTTTCCATTCTTGGAAAAAAACAAACTGAATCAAATTCCAGATTTTTCCAGACCAGCCAGGAACCAAAAGGTGTTTTTTTTTGTGTGTGTTCCGTATTGTGAATATCCAATCAATGACTTTTGACGCCCACGGTCTGTTTCCACTAACCCACACCAGAACCTTCGATATAGAAATCTATAAAAAATAGTCCCAAAGATTATAGACAAACACCACGAGAATGAAACAAGCATGAAAAAGATCAGATCAGCCGTTGAGCTCGGATATCTTTTCGTCTTCTTCGCCACTGCTGGAGGAGGACGGTGGCACGTCTCCACCCAGCCTCTTTAGCTTGGCCTTGTAATAGGCCTTTTTCATCCTGAAGGCCTTCTCCTTCTGTCGAGCTGCTTTCCTTTTCTCCCGGACCAGCTCCTGTTCCCAGGCAAGTACCTTCATCCGGTTTTCCCACTCCAGGATCTTCATCTGATCCAGCTGCTCCAAAGCCTCTGTCCGCTGCTGAAGCTCCAGTCTTGAAAAGTCCACAGAGTCATGAGGGGTCAGGCGGCGGCTGACCTCCTCCTCCTTGATGTCGGACGGATGAAGGTGATGGTTGATGGTTCTCGAGGTTCCTGTGTGGATGGAGGTGACAAAGGAAGCCCAGGTTTAAAGTTGGGAACAACTGGGGAACCATTTCCCTAGTGGCTCACTGCTCAGGTGGCAACCGTTGCCAGGCAGCACTAGAAAGGTATGATGTGATTCAGATCCTCAAACTCAATGCTAGAGGGATTTCTTAAGAATTGCACTTGATTATCTCTAGTTTAAAATCTAAGTTGTTAAGATAAGAGCAGACTTAAACTGAAATAGTGACCTTTAACAAAATCTGATTCAATAGACCTGCATGTCATACAGAGCTTCAGTGCTTTCTTTCATTCTGAAATCTATCCAATAAATAAATTCAATCGTAGGTTATGTTTTTTTTATTATTATTATTCTTATTATTTATGACATAAAATAACAAATTCTAATCAGGTTAGTACCTGATTGGCTAGCGAGATAAAAACAAAATGTCTCAATAGCAAGGTTAAAATATTTGATCTTTATTGTAGGTCTTTATCTGCCAGTACCTGGGACTGTGAAGTACGCAACAGGAAAGGCTGCATCCTGCAGCTCTGCATTGTGGGAGCTGGAGTTTGTAGAGGGACTCTGATGCAGGTCTGACCAGTCGCTGCCTGTGATTCTGTCCAAAGCTTCACGCTGGAGGGCAAGGGCCATTTGCTCCTTGCTCTTCTCTACCTAATAGGGAGGCAGCGGGCAATAAAATTCCCTCTCAAGAATCCAATGGTTATGATTTATGAGCAACTTAGAAATTATTATTATTGCTTAAATGAACTTAAATCATAAAAATAAATAACTTATATGTTTACCAGATTTGTGTTGCCGTTCATCTGTCTTGCATCGCCTATTAAAACACCTGCAATATTAGACAAGAAGGACAGAGACAGATGGGAAAGGAAAATGTGTCTCAGAACAGTTTGCAAAGAGCGCCTCCATCTGGTGGACGCAGGCATGACGTTATACTTAGGTTTAAACAAAAAAAACAATTGCAGTCAAAATTCACAAAACTACAAACTTCTGAAAAAAAAATCGGATACTAAGAAATAATAGTTTTTACAAGTTATTTATATAAAAAAATAATAGTTTAACACAGAAAGACTTAGGCAAAAGGGGATTGTAGCTGGAGTAAATACTCTGCTGCTGCTCAGGTTTCTCTCTCTGTTGATGATCACGTTTATTTTACAAGCTTTATTCTGTGTCAACATCTCTGATTACTGGTTGCTGGTATCCATAGAGACACCTGCTCATCATACCCATAGCTCTCTGTCTTTTTAGATTTCAATCCAGTTATAAATCATATTTTATTAAACCATATTTAAGGGGAATTGGTAATATTGCAAAAAGCAGCTGGCTCTTTTTTTTTTCTTGTCTAAAACTGCTTTAAAATTATGAGTTTTAAAAGAGGCAAGCCGCAGCTTTCACGCTGACTTTGTTTATACGGCGAGTTATATACCACGTGATCAAAAACTCAGTCATCCACATCCCAACATGCATGTGTGCTGATAAAGGTGCTGGTGCGTCGTCTCTACTGAACACTGCAGAGAGTCTGGTTGTGACTGACGGCCAAATACTCCAATTAAGAGTTAAAACAAACAAACACAACGCGTCCCATTCAACATACGTCGTTATTACAAGTCATTTTCCTGTCATAAACACAGAGGGAGGCGTACAAACCTTCCAGCAGCTTTCGGACCGCAGCTTTGTGGCCAGCTCCGCCTGCGTGGCTGGTGAGAGCAGCCTCGCCCATGGTCTGAAGTTTGATTGATTTACAGCAGGCCCTGCATCGAGCGAAATGAATGTCATCGGCGTCTTTGACCAGCCAGTCCTTGAAAGCGTCCTTTGTCAGCCAGGAATCCTGGAATTTACATTTCCCAGGCATTGTTAGCTTCAAAGTTAGCTGGACCGCTACTTAACACGGACAAGAATCCTATTTACAGTATTTTGCCATATGATGCGTTTAGGTCCTCTGTGAAAGTGTGTTCAAAGCAGTATTCAATCTGATTTTCAAAAATAATAAATCATATCACGTAAAAATAGTCTATAAATGACACGTACCTATTTCAACTATTCCATATGTGTCATTGTTTTTGAAAATATACATAAAACCACATACATTAAGCACCTTGATATGGCACACAATCACTCATAATTATTCATAAAAAAATAAACTATCTGTGGAAAAAGCCAAAAATTTGGGTGATGACAAGAAAGCCAATTCAACCTCAGAGACTCACTAATTACAAGACTTATTATAAGGCTTGCTCTAATGGGAAATATATAAAATGCAATTAATATTTTCCTTTTCATTATTAAAAAATTGTAAATATTAAATACTATTAGAAATAGCAATTGCATCTGCTTAAAGTGCAGAAATGAAAATTTTAAAACGACATATCTCTCACTGTTTTGAGAGACAAACATATCATTTTCAATCTGAGACAAATTTCTTTTTAAAAAATCACAAGAGGTTTTAAATAATGTGAGCTTAACTGTATTTCTTACAGCGAACAATACTCACTTTTTCAATTAGCGCACTTTTACTGAAAACACCTCAACGCAGCACAACTTTTCACCTTGTTATCACGTGTGTTTTTTGGCCAATAAGCACAATTCATTGTTCCTGCAGCCAATCAGCCTTCAGAAATCGGATCTTGTAGTTTTATTGGTTAAGTTAGACCGGAATTAGTATAGAAACACATGTGGACAAAATTGCTGTTCACAGAACTGAACAGCAATGTAAAAATACAAGTCAGAGACATGTTTCAGCTGTATTTAAAGCTTTAAAGAGGTACGCATTGATTGTCATTCCATACGAAAAGCGAGCATTTTATTCCTCTGTTTAATAAATGTAAATGAAGTGCTCCTGCTTTTAGCTTGTTTTGCTAACTGAAAGCTTTTTCGTGTTGTTTTCATTGCTAAGATGAGTTAAACACACTATCCATTTTCAGCGTTCACCAAACACACTTTATAGTTTAAATACAAATTCTAATTAGTAGCATTGTGTCTTTCAGAAAGCATTCAGAATGGTTTTCTAATAGAAACTAAACAGTAACCTGCAAAGATGGAGACTGCTGCCCTGGTGGCTCCTATCACAGGTTTGGAGTTGTTTCAGGATCGGTTTCTGCTGACAGGTAAGTCACATTCTGTCACGTCAGAACCACACACTTCAATTAATGATACATGGTTTTTGGGTATGATTAAATAAAAAATATAAGACAAAGATATAAATACTGCTCATCACTCTGAACACACCATCCTCACGGTCAAGTGTGGTAGTAGCCGCATGTTGTGATGCTTTTCTTCAGCGAGGATAGGGATGTTGGTCAGAGTTGATAAGAAGATGGATAAAGCTAAATGCAGGCCAGTCCTGCAAGAAACCCAGTTTAAAAGCTGCAAAAGACTTGATACTGGATTGAAGGTTCACCTTAAAATGAGACAACACTAAACATATA
This sequence comes from Poecilia formosa, assembly GCF_000485575.1. NCBI lineage: Eukaryota > Metazoa > Chordata > Actinopteri > Cyprinodontiformes > Poeciliidae > Poecilia > Poecilia formosa. Next base: position 133,945 of record NW_006800379.1, on the reverse strand, counting down.
GCCATATGTACAAAGGAATGGCCCAGTCAAAGTCCAGACCAAAATGAGAACAAGTGACAAGACTTGAAATTGCTCTTCACACCTCCATGCTTTCTGTCCAAACTGGCTTAGCTTGAGTTTTTCAAAGAATAAATGTCAAAATATTCTGTTTCTGTGTGTGCAAAGCCGGTAGAGACAAACCCCTAAAGACCTGCAGCTACAATTATTGCAAAAAGGTGGTTTGAGTACTGACTCATCAGGATTGAATATAAATGCATGCCACATTTTGTTTTAGAGTTTTACTTGTAATTTTGGAAACCATCATCAGTTGGCAGCGTTCTTCTTTTACTACCACATAAAGTGGATCATGTAATTAACCAATGAACTAGAGAAGCTGATGAGCAAAGAGATTAGAGAAAAACTTCATATAATGATGCTGAAATCTTGATAATGTCAGTACTGATTTTGATGATTAGCATTTTAGCTACTATTTTTTTGCAAAAGCTAAATGATTAGCAAAAACTCAAAGTAATTAAAGGTAATCAAAATAACACACACATATATAAAAATATATATTTTTCTATTTTTTTAATGGTCTCATGCACTCTTACACCTTCTTCCCATTGTCCTTTGTGGCAGGTGAAGGACCAGTCTTGTCCGTGTACAGTCTCCTGCCCCGCCCGAATGTCGGTGCCTCGCTGACTATCCTGCAACATTATAGGATCCACGGGATCAGAGTGAGGAGCCGGGACACGGTGCCAACGCAGGACTCCACCGTCTCAGGTGCTATGCATTAATTTTCAAACAGCGGAAAAATGTTTTGCCAGATTTTCTCTGAATCTGAATGTTGCACTTAAATGTTATAAGTGTAAAAGTGGCACTTGCCACTTTTACAAAATATTTTGGCTTAAAATGTTGTTTTGAGCCTAAAACAAATCAGTTTTCTTTGCCCTTGTTGGGAAAAAAAAATGGTGAAAGTGGTGCTTTATTAGAGATGCAGTAATTTTGCCAGCTCTGACACATAATGATGGTTTTTTGTTTGATTTTTTTTTTCCTCTAAGGAATAAAAAACTAAGATATATGTATGTCAGATTACCTCTCTTTAGCCATTGAAGCATCTGTGCGGTCTGATTTTTATTACATTTAAAAAAGTTTTTTAAGGAAACTCTGGCTGATGTTGGTGCATCTCTAATCTTTATCAGCGGTAGGGGTTATTTGTAATATGTTTGTTCATTGCTTGTAAAAACGAGTGAACTCCGTTTAAGCTCACAAGTGTCTTGATCTGTTTGTCTATTTCTGATCTCTAGAGAAGAACTCTGCCTCTACAAGTAGCTTCTACGACCTCGCCATATTTGGAGGAAAGGCAGTGAGGCTCGTCAGGCTTCATTTAGAGTGCCAGGATGTGGAAACTCTTCGCTTGGAGGCCCTGGGGCCCCTGTTGGAGCTCCGGGACTGGGCCCTAGATGTCCGCTGGCTCTCCTCAGACAAGCAGTCCCTGCTCTGTGTTGCCGTTGCTCATAACGGCGCTCTTCTCCTGGACTCTACCACAGGAAGCGCCCTGGTTCAGTGCTCCTGCCTGGAGGGCTGCCTGCTGTACTCCGCCCTTCTTCTGGTGCATGACTCGTGGGCTGACACCGTCTTGGTTGGTGGGACTGTTTTCAACCAGATCATCATCTGGAAACCCGGTCTAGGTGATGAAGTGATCAACGCTGGTCACAAGGCTCCAATTGAGTCCAGACTGTTGGGTCACAGCGGGGTCATCTTCAGCGTCTCTTACCTCCAGGAGAACGGGTACCTCGCATCAGCGTCAGATGACCGCAGCATTCGGGTTTGGGGTGTCGGTGCCTTGGGCGGCCCTGGAGGGAAATGCGGAGACCCTAACCCGACGTGTTTAAGGGTCCTGTACGGCCACCAGGCCAGAGTCTTCTCGGTTCGTCTCTCAGGCAGGTACGCGTTCAGCGGAGGAGAGGACGGCGCCTGTTTAGTCTGGGACTTGATAGAAGGGGGGAAGGTGATTCGAACGCTGAAGGGACACCGCGCCGGTGGGGTGCGTTCCCTAGCGGTCGGTGGGGGAACAGGAGATGGTGAGAGATGGGTGGCAACAGGAGGAGCAGACGGGGGGGTTAGGCTGTGGAAAGTAGGAGATGTTGAGGAGAAAGAGAGCCTGGAAGAGAAGCTAACAGACCTGAAGTTTCCAGGTCCTGCTCTTCCGAAAGTGGTTTGTCTAGTGGGAGGAGAGGAGGAGAAGACTTACTGGAGTCGGTTTTTGGTTTGTACTGACAGAGGGACAGTTTGCCAGTACAGCAGTGGGAGCTGGGAGACGATATGGGAAGGCCCAGCTGAGTTTTCATCATATTGTGTGATGGAGACAGTAACTGTGTTAGTGAGAAATGCAGCCACCTTGGTCACGTTGTGTGCTGTTGGGAACATCAGTGGCTCCATCCAGGTGTTTCCCACTTCCAGTCCTCTGTCTGGTGTACATCTTACAGGCAGACCAGGAAAGATCCATAGTGTCATTTGGAAAAAGGAAACGGATAATCTGTATTTACTCACATCAGGTGCCGAAGGATTCATCTGTCGTTGGTGTGTCGAGGTAGAAATGACTGAAAACTGCTCATTAGTCCTAAGTGTGGAACCTCTTCCACCTTTTCTCCTCCCTCTCTGCTGCAAGCGCTGGCTCACAGCCGCCGTTCGCCTCCGGCGGGACTCCAACAAGGTGCTGTGGGTGTGTGGAGACAGGAGAGGGTCGCTGCTGTTGTTTCAGGAAGGGGAAAACGTTGAGCTGAACCAAACCGATCATGAGAAACTCGGTAAAGGCTCGCAGAGGAAAGAGGAAGAAGAGCGTGACTCTGCACTGCGGCCCCTGAGCTGCCTGTTCGGCGTGCACGGGAAACACGGCGTGACCTCGGTGTGCGAGTACCAGGGGTTGCTTTACAGCACCGGGAAGGATGGCTGTGTGAGGATCTTCAGGACTCGGCGTGAAGACGGCGAGTTTCGGCTGGAGCTGCTCAGAGTCCAACGGGCCTGCCGGGGCATGGAGTGGCTGGAGAGAGTTTTCATTCTTGAGTCTGAAATCAAGAAAGGAGAGGAACCGGAAAATGCGATCGGAGAGGAGCCGAGGGAGGCCAGATTCGTCATCGCCGGCTTCCACGGCGTCCACTTTGTGGTGTGGGACCCTGTGAGACAGGAGAGGCTGATGGCAGTGGCCTGTGGCGGCGGTCATCGCTCCTGGAGCCTCTGGCCGTCGCACACAGGGGTTTGGCCCGGACGGGGGGCTTTGGTCTTCATCAAGCAGGGGGCTGTCCTGACTTCGCAGCCCCCAGGGGAGATGCTCGGCTGTGCTGGGGACGCAGGGAGAACTGGAGGATGGAGCTTGAGAGACGGCATTCATGGCAGGGGGATCTGGTGTGTGTGCAGGCTGGGAAGGATAGAAGAGACTGGAATTGACTCACAAGCAGCACGTACAGGAAGCAGCAAATCATATTGGGAGGTAGTGGTGACAGGAGGGGAGGACACTAGCTTAGCGGTCCTGGCTATAAACCCAGTTTCTGGGATCATCAAGGTTCTCTCGGTTCTTACCGACCACATCTCGGGCGTGCGAACAGCGACGGCGATAACGCGACCGCAGGGAGAGACTCTCTCCGCCCTGGTGCTGTCCGCCGGAGGCCGGGCTCAGATTCAATGTAATCGACTGCTGGTCGCCTGGGACAGGCAGAGGCTGGCTCCTTCCTGTCAGGTGATCCAGGTGGCGAGCCACCGACTGGACGCGCAGTGGGAGAAGAAGCGGAACCGACACAAAACTGTGAAAATGGACCCAGAGTCAAGGCAAGTTTGGATAGGGTGATTTAGATTGAGTTGATTCTTCATAATCCATTTGTTTATTTATTCATTTATTTATTTAATAGAGCCATGTTGCTTTTCTAGCCAGGTGCAGTTTCATTTTGTAGGATTGAGATGTGGCCACCAGATGGCGCCAGTTAAAATGAACCAAAGGGATGTTTTTCAGTTCCTCTTTGTCAATGAGCTTAAGGATTTGAACAGAATAATAAAAGTGAGCAGAATCTTGACATGTCTGTATCATGACTCATAATTAAACAATGCAACTATTCCTTTATCTTAAAATGCAAAATATATAGATTTCTTTTTGTACAGTCTTGATTTAATTACTGTTCTGAGCAAAAAAATAGTCTTTTTTTAATCTCCATTAATGATTAATCAATTAATAAAATGATTAAATGCAATTTCAATAATTGATTCGTCACAATTAATCTGATTAATCGTTTCAGGTTCACTGTCATCTTAGCACGTTAAGAACAGCCCTCTGATTGGTCAGACAGTTAATTTAGCCAGTCTGACTTCATTACTCCGGAGGGACAACAAGGCGCTTCCAGAACAGAAAGATTTTCTCAGAAAATGTGGGGCTGAAATGTGTTCAAGCAAATGAAAATGACTGGATTTGTTCTTCAGATTTGAGGTTCTGGATAAAGTTTGTCCTCTTGGGTTTGGCCTTCTGCAGGTACATGTCCATAGAGGTTCTGCAGGAGGAGACGGGCTGCGTCCTCGTGGCTCTGTCCTGCAGTGACGGGGCACTCAGGTTAGTCTGGTTGATGAAGGCTTTTGAAGTGCTGTAATGTTTCTGAACATGTTGATGACTGTCGGATGGGTCCGTATGGTGTCTTTACTTAAGAGAGTAAATATTGTCTTTCAGTGTTTGGACTTGTGGATATGTGGTTCGAGTAATTTCGCTATGAAAACACGAGGAACAACCATTTTGGATGTGATAATTTGAACCTGGAAAAGTTTTGAATGTTGTAATTTGCTGGAAGTGGGAACCCTGCAGGTTATTCTGCTTTCGCAGAACATTTATACAAAATTAGGCTCAGCGAATTAGAATAAAACCAACCAACTATCTGTATAAGCTTTGGCTGCTCTCGTGTTTTACACACTTGCTATTTCTCCAGATTGTTTTCTGTCAGTGAAGGCGAAAATCAGATCGAGCTGCTGTGGGAGACGTTTTACCACCAGCGCTGTGTTCTCAGCGTCGCCACTTGCAGCCTGCAGGACGACAAAGGCAACAGGTGATCAAGTCTTTGCTTCATACATGTTACATTTGTAAGATGCTTGCATACATTCAGCACCGTCATGCATGTCGTATTTGTAATGATTTACTTCAACAGTTGTTTTCTTCAGTGTGGAACGAAACAACTTCAATGAATCTTTGAAAAAAGAGCTGGGTCCAGAAGTTTGTGAATGGTCTTGATTCCATTGGATCTAAAAAAATATGTATTCAGACATATATTATATAAACCCAAACATATAGAAACATTTCCACAAAATGCTTTAGCAAATGACAGCTTAATCGCTGATCACCTACAGGCTCCTAACTTATAGATGATCAGCGGTAGAATTGATAGTTGATTCAAATAGGTTGGTTTCTGATAAAAAGAATAAAAGATGACAATAAACTGAAATATACTGGAGTACCAGTGCCACTGTCATCACTGAAACCCTGTTAACATGGACTTGTTCACCAAATAGATGCAGCTTTTAAAGCAGCTTTCTATTAAAAGTGTCATGATTTACCCAATGACACTTCATGACAGCAGCCATAAACATTCATAAAGACTTCTTCATGTTCATAACAGGTGTTATGTCATATTTATGACACCGTCTCATCAGTCTTATGCACACCCCTTCAAATAAAATGTCGAGCCCGTTCTGTTTGAAGTTTTCATGTCCTCTCTCTCTGTGCATGAGTTTTTCAACAGTAATCCCCCGAAAGTGTAAATATAGAAATGCCATGTTTAATCATTCCACCTTGAAAAAAAAAGAAACAAAAAGCTGTTTTTAGACGTCCTTTAGCCGTGATGCAGGAATGTGTTTCCCTCCCACAGGTCCAGGCTCCTGCTCAGCGCAGCCACAGATGGAAACATCGCAGTGTGGCATTTGACTGAAAGTCTGTCTGTGCCGGCCCAGGATCCAAGTGGCGCCGCAGCCCCGCCAATCCCCTGCCTCGTCATCCCCGCCCACCAGAGTGGCGTCAACTCATTGGCTGTTTGGGTGGAGAAACTGGGACAACAAGAGGACGGTTGCCTGGTAACAGTTGCGAGCGGAGGAGATGACGGGCAGCTGACGGTGTCCACAGTGAGGGCGCAGCACCTAGAAGACGGGGAGCCCGTGGGGAGCCGGGGGTTTTCTCACACAGGCGACGATCGCGCCGCGCAGGATAATCCTTCCAACCAGTTTCAGCTTCGTCTGCACTCCCAGTTCAGCATCCCGCTGGCCCACGCTGCCTCCCTCACCGCCCTGAAGCTCCTGAGCCCCGGCCTCCTGGTCTCCACCTCCTCCGATCAGAGGGTTTGTCTGTGGAGAGTCAGCAGTACCGGCATCAGCCACAACGGGGCGCTGTGCTCCCACGTTGCAGATGCCACGGGGCTCGCCGTGTGGGAGGAGGAGGAAGAAGAAGTGGATGAAATGATGGGGTCTGATGCAGTTTTGGAGGAAACAGTTGACCCAGTTTGTAAGACCGGCGAAGAGGAAGAGACAACCGATGACCTGGGGAATCCGGAGGACCGAGACACCAGCACAGCTTCCTGTGAGGACAGGAAGAAGACGGCAAAGGTGGGATGGATCCTGGTCTGCGGCCACGGCTTCCAGCTCCTGCGACTCAGGAATGCTGGGATGGATGCAGAGACGTGGCAAAAGAAAAAGTGACTTCGGAGTTAGACGCCATAAATGCAGTCAGAGGATCAAAGCAGTCCATAATTTATTTTTAAGAGTTTCATTGATATATTTATCTTGACTGATGTTTTATAAATCAAACCAATTTTAATTAAAGGTCACCAATTTTCCATATTTCTTGTGCGTTGGTCTTTTTGCTACAAAAGCAATGTGTTTGTGGATGAATGAAGATGACGGGAATCTGTTTTAGAAACCGTTTTAACAGAATTAACGCAAAAACATTACAGTAAGTAGAGCTCAGCCAAAAATGATTCGACCACAACTACAAATTAGATTTATTGACAAATTAAACAAACTAATAGATGAATTAAATGAATCAATACAATTAATACTACAAGATTTTATCAAATGAAACACAATTTGTTTCTAAAATTACTAAACTCCTTCATGACAAGTATGTCCAGCAGTTAGCACTGTTTTGCTTTGCCCTGCTGCAAACATTATGACCAGATGAATTTTAACTCTATTTTCATGTGGAAAGTTCACAAACGTTTGAAATGAATCTGATTAATATGAGGCTCGCCTGTAAATAATAACGCTTGTGTTAAATGCTTATTCTAAATGTTGGCTCTAATCAGACCCTTCAATCAGTTTTGAGACTAGAAAGTGGGATTTAGATTTGAACTTGAACATAATCCTAGTGACAATAGTTTTACATAACTGGTTTTATTGCAAGAAACCTGAAGAACGGTTTGGACTTTTGCCAGTAACTCTAATTTGTAAAATGTGGTTTGTGCTCCAAGTGATCCCTTGGCTTTCATAAGCACAACAAACATTTGATTCTCATCAAGAGCTGCTTCAAATTTTTCTGGCTGTTTTTAAATTCATATTAAAAAGTATCTTGGCCCGTCGGTGGTATGTGCTCCAGGGAATGATGCCAGATTGTTCATTTATGGCCGTTCTGGGACTGTGTTTAGTCCTAATTAAAACAAATCCAGAACTGCTTATAGTGAGTATCCACAGTGTTTAGAAATATTGTTTAGAATGAGGAAGTATGATAGATGCTTTCTGTGTGTAGCTACTCTACTCTATTTGAATGTTAGACAAAAAAACATGCAGTTCCCTCGGATTTGCACACAGAAATGCATCGTCCGTTCCTGATATTAAATACCAAAACCAACCAGTGACATGTCCAGCTCCAGGCCACAATCAATGCAGGCGTCGTTGAGAAGAGCGTCCTGCACAATTTCTGCAAACACCAAAAAATAATGTTTATTTCTTAGTGTCTAGTGGAAACCGTTGTCTTTTTATCTCCTAGTTTGTGGTGTTAAAATCCGACTTTTGCATATATCTTGCGTCTGTGCGTCTCAGAATGTAACTGCAGCTGCGTCATGAGCTGTGAGACAACTTGAACCTTGTTCGTGTGCGTCATGCTAAATGTCGAAGCCTGTCGATAAGAGGGTGAACACAGGCATATGGTAGCTTAAAGTCACCTCTGTGTGAGTGCAGTCTTACAGTGGATGCTCTGTGGTGTCGTCACTGGTTTTGCAGGCTCATAGTGGAGCCGTCTTCTCTTGTGAGGGCATGGAGAAAGTCCCCCTCTGTTAATCATTAACTAAATCACTAAGTCCAAATCGCCATCAACACATTTTCCTCGCAAAGAAACAGTGATGCTCTCAATATGTCGTCAGGGAAACTGATCAGAGGTGATCAGAAAATGAATGGGGGTCAATACAGGAAGAAAACCTCCAAAAGACGAGCCTTGTGTCAGAAGCATTTGAAATTGAAGGAGGCGTTGCATAAGTTTACCCTTCACAAAAACCAGCTCAGTTCACTCCCCCTCTTACTTAACATTAACAACAACAGGCACAGCATAAACTAGCTTATGAATTATTAATAAAGCTCCGCTCAAATGTTTCCCTGCTTTATCTTTTGGAAAGCAAAAACAGTTCTAGGGTTGTTGACAGAAGCTGACCTCGAAGGTCATCATGTGAAAAACAGCTTCTAAGTTCTCTACAAAAGTTAATTACACTCATCAATAAACTAATTTGTCATATATTTGCTTTGCACCACTGAATTTTCAAAATAAAATAAAAAAACGTTACGACACCGCAACAGCGATCTCTGTGAAGATTCACCAGGTTGAAAAGCCTAAACAGAGCCATCGCTTCGAAGGAAAGACTTAGCATTTATGTGGTTGAGCGGTACAGATTTTTTTCTGTGTCTAAACTTGGAAAAAAATCAGAGATTGTCTGATTGTAGCTGTGGATTGGCAATATGTTAGTATTTTTACTTTTCTTCCACCCGTTACGTGTGTAGCGTTAGCTGGTGGTGGCAAAACCTGCCTCAAGCAGATTGATATAGTTTATGTTGTTGAACCTTCACGTGTAAAACATAGACAATCATTCTACGGTTAGGCTATCACTGAAGGATTGTGTTGACGCAACTAGAACAACAATACTAGTCAGAACTGGAGCAGAAACTACACCAATGTGAACGCTCTGTTTCAAGCCGCAGTTCTTGTCATGGCGTGTTGGATTATCAACAGACTGGGTCTGTTGAAGAGTGCTTTGAAATCTTTTTTAAAGGTGTCGGTTTGTTACGTCTCCAAACGTCTGCCCTCAGACAACATATCTCCTGACTTCCTCTTCCTCACTTGGAGCATCATGGACATTTTCACTTTGTGAACTAAAACTGAAACCAGATAAATTGCTTCATTTCTTTTGTATTGGTTTGACATCATTGTTATCCACTGATGTCCAATCATAACATGATCCACTTCATCTTTTGGTTGTTTTTGTGACTGTTTTTCTTCTTCTTTTTTTTTTTCGCCTTTCGACCTTCTTCTTTTACCTCTTACTCAATTTTAGACATTGAAATGAAAGATCTGCAGTGAGCTATAAACCAGAACACAACTGAAAAGGAAACGGTGAAAAAGTTAAAGTACAGTGCATGCCCTTTAATTCATTTGGCTGCTCTTGATAAGAGAAGTTTTAACCACGGGAGCCCCGTCATGCGCCAATTTGCATGCCACTTTATCTCCATGCATGGGTGGCTTTATTGAGGTTAGGGCAGACAGGCTGCAGGTATTCATGAATATATGAATATTTTATTATGATCTCAAATTACTTTTTGTCTCGTGCCCATCTCACTAACCTGCACTCGGCATGAAAGAGGAGAAAGAAAGCGAGGGGACGCTTGAGTGATGGAGAAAACGGGGCCAAGTGGTTCTAGAGGAGGAGGGACATGAAGAGAAAGTTGATGAAAGCTCCTTGGATCCGGTTTCCTTTAGCGCCCTTTGTTCTCTGCTCTGTCATACATAAAGTAAAGAAAGGATGCGAGAAGAGTGAGGAAGTGGGGAGCTGAAAACATAAACGTGATGTTAAGAAGAGCGAGGTCGATGTAGAGACGTTTCCTGCTGCACTGAAAGTCCCAGTTGTTTTTCTGGAAACCGCGTCAAAGTAGAGGAAACAGAAAAACGAAGATAAAAAATCATCACACAAGACATTTTGGGACTAGATGCAGAGGAAGATGCCTGCCCAGGCCTGGATTTGTGTTTGTTTTTCGTTTTGTGGCTTAGGAGAAGGCTGTGTTGTGTAGTCCTTTTTCAGCCTTCCAACATGTGTGGAGAGAAGAAATAACTTATGGAATAGAGCCTGAGAAATGATCACCATCTGTAGTGATGAAGTGCCAGTAGGGGAACTGTTCCCGTGAAGGATGTTTTGCATCACCCATGAGAGCGAGGCATAAGAGCGCAGCTGTCAAAAGTGGAGAACGAGCGACATTTTGCATCAGTCAAAGAGGTACACACACACACACACACACACACATTCACGCATTCATGCACTCAGAGGCTCCTGTCACTGTCTCTGTTTGTGTCCTCTGTTTACCCTCAGTGCCAATGTCCGTCTCAGAAATGTCAACTTTCTATAAAAGTAGATTTTTTTTTTCGCCGCTGTCAGGATGGTTTCAGACGCGGTAATGGCCGTTCCTCATCTCCCAGCTTTCCATTTCCCCCCAGAAAAACACTGGGAGCCCAGCTTGAGAGCAAAACTGCAAAGACTTTAAAGAGCATCCTGTGCACAAGCTTAAATGTCAAGGGGCTCATGCAAACAGATTGAATTGTTTTATGAGAGAATATTCATGACATAAAGCTGGAACAGCAGCTTTATGTCAGACAGTTTTTCTATTTTCTCTGTTTTATTTTTTATTCATTTTCAGAGATTATTAAACAAATTTTAATATCAGATAAAGTTTTAAAAATGCATATATGAAAATATGATATCATTCAATAATAGAAAAAAACTTATCCAAACTGAAATGTTTTTACCCACAAAATTAAATCCTGGAGTGAATCTGATTAACTTTTTTTTTTTCATTTAAAGAGCATTTATCCACAAATGCAGAGAACAAAACAGTGGTGTACCTCCTCAAGAGCCACAATAATTGTATATTTCAACTAAGGACACGGGGTGACAAATTAGTACAATTTATACTTTACATCCTTGATGTTTGTGTTTTAGTGCCTGTGAGATATTTCTGCCTGATTTGATGGAGCGTGAATTGATGACATGTTTTCAGGAAACCTCTAATGGAAAGTGATATTGAATTTTGCTTTCTGGCTCCCCAGATTTATGATGCCTCGCAAACGAATGCCTCTCATTGGTTCATCTGGGAGCAGAACTGGTAACGCTTTATACACACTGAGGTTTCAACACAGAGCAGGATCTTCAGCTCAGGCATTGTCTGTGAATCTAATACGAGGCTCACAACAACGGTCTCATAAAAATTAAGACAGTACGTCTGAGCTTTATTTTAAGGAAAAGTTTCGTTAGGGGTCATAACTCATCATATATTCAGCACCAACATCTGTCACTTACAAATTACCGCATGATGTTGATTATATAGTAATTTATTGAAAGCGGTGAGATGGACTTTAAATGTAACGTTCTTGCGATTCCTGCTGAAACTCTGGCAGAAATGAAATTCAGAGAAAAAGCTCACAATAACTCACCAAGGCACATAATGCATGTAATCTCTTCAAGGATATATCTCAAAAGTGTTTCTTTCTTTTCTGTTTTTCTGTGCGAACGCATACAGGCCCGCCTCCCTTTAATTCCACTGCTCTCCATCAACCACGCCTCACGAATCGCAAGAAACATAACCAGCAGCCCCAGACTTTGTCGTCCTCTCAGCATCACCCAGGACCTTCTTCCATCCTCCTCTCAGACAACGTAACACCGTGGGGTGGCCTTGCTCACTCCGAATCCTCCTTCACCATAACACCCCCAGCAATTACACCAACAAGACCCCCATCCGTCCCACCTGGTCCTCAGCTGACGGTTGCCGATCCTCATGAGGAGGAGGAGGAAAACGATGAATGTTCATGTTCAGGTTTCAGCTCCGAAATCTCATCTCCCTGCCTGTTGGTCCCTCGGAAAAACACAGGTGGGACATCAGACTATAGTTACTAAAGAATGACTGATTTCCTTTCTTTTCATTGATGCAAAGGACAAGAAAACCATGCCTTTAAGCACTAAAGTGTCTACGTCACATTCCCAAAGGTATTCTGTGACACAGCCAAATTCAGACAATCCAAAACGTTCCAACTTGTATCCACCACCTGGGGATGTAGACTTCCTCTACAAACATTTGTGAAGCAATGGAGCTCAGCGAACTCCAGAGGTTGATAGGAAATCTCAAGTACAATAAGAACATTTGTGAGATGTATTCCCGGCTAAACTTATCTTCAAAGATATTTTAGTTAAAGACAAAACTGCGAGCCATGTAAGAATATTGATCAAATATTTCCACCAAGAGTCCCCAAAGGCACTCATTTCCCTTTGGGATCAATAAAGTATGTTTGGATTAAGCTGAATTAAAACTTTGTGAACCGTTTGCAGCTTCACCAGAAAGCATGAAACATCTCAATACTTTGGTCGATATGGCGTGTCTCGCACATGTTAACAGAAGGATGTGATCAATGTAACTTAAACGTTTTTTTGTTTGTTTGTTTGTTTGTTTTAACGACTGTCTTTCACTAACAGAAGCGTTGTCTGCTGTTTTGTGTGTAGGTGGAGTGGGCAGAAGGCTTCAGGCGAGAAGCAGGGTCGTACCTCAGTGCCAGGTTCCTCGCCTTCCACGCCTGCCGCCGCTGAATCCAATCACCGCGCTCAGCTTCTCTCGAAGCTTCACGTTTTCCTTCTTCGAGCTGCCGCTGCATCACTCCCCTCACTGTCGGGCAGAACGTGCCAGAAACCTCTTTCAGCTGCTGAAGCAGATACACTACTGAGGACTCTTTGCATTAAAGGACTGTGAAACAAATCTAAATGTCTGAATTGTCAAATTAATGGCGGTGAAGTGTTGTCGTAAGAAAACAACAAATACTCCGGACTTATAACTCTTCACTCCCATCGCATGGGCACATTGTGTTGCGTCTCGCATGCTTCGCTCGGTTTTGGTGTCAGTAAAATACCCATTAACAGGCCTATTGAGAGGATTGGACAGTTTCAAACTGCTGCTGTTCACGAATCCCTCCGGTTTCTCTCTGTCAACGTTAGGAGTGGAACACCTTAAAATAGACTCGAAACGTCATATTTATTTCTCATTTAGTCCGTCGCTCTCTTTTTTTGTCTGCCTCTGCAAACATCCCTGAAAGCTGAGTCGGGATAATGCAGCCATTCATTGGCTCTGAAAGACTGCTGAAGGGGAAAGAAAGGGGCGATAAAATGGCATCAGTGTGCAGAGTTCAAGGCTGTCTTCCTCATTCCCTGATTCACGTGTAACAGCTTGTGTAGCTCAGCGTGTGAACTACGCAACAGAACGATGCACTATCACAGTCACATGTGTGAACCCACTGTACTGATTCGGTTTCTCTCTGTTGGACGTTTCTCTATGTTGCTCACGTGCTCCTTTTGATTTCGCTGCAGCTCTTTCGAAAGTTACTTTTCGTCTTGTGAAGCGGTACGTTAAAGAAATCCTCACCCTTAGCAAAAGCAAAGAAACAGGTTGCATTTAAAATGACCAGGGATTTCAAATAGAAATATGAAGTTCTTATTGCAAACAGCAATTTGGGATGATGCACAGGTGCGTGTCCCAGGTGAGGGGTTGAAAAATAAGTCTGACCGTTTTTGTAGGAGGTGAAGGAACTCTAAAAGCTTTGCTGCTGGGCAGCTTCTTCCTGGTCAGACTTTTTTTTTTTTGGAACTAGACCATCTCAGACATTCCGAGCTCTTCTGGCTTTACATCTGTTTTTATCCTGTCATTGCTGCCTGACGTTCGTTGAGAGAAACAGTGGCGACAATCTGGCAACAGAAGTCCGTGTTCATCATCGTCCATCGTTCATGCTGCCTGTACATGAAGGTCCTGCAGCAAGTGGGAGCAATTTTATCACATGAGGACTTTGGATTCATAACTCATAACCATTTTTCCATCAAAACAACTATTGTAGTGTTGGACATTTTTAGGTCAGAAAGACCATGACCTCTTTGAATTCATGCATCTTTGAACAGACTTTCTTTAAAGATCACCCTGGATTTTTAGCTCCTTCCATGTTTACTGCAACTCTGATTAGATTCATGCTCCAGTTGAAAAAGCATCCTCATTGCTGCCACCACCGTGTTTCAGGTCAGGGGAGGTGTTTGTAGTTGAAACATGGCACGGTTGATTAAAGCTTTAGGGGTGTGAATGCTTTTCCAAGGCTTTGTGTTAGCTTGGACATTTGGGGAAGGTTTCAGCCGATCAGCTGAACTTCTGGGATGGTTCTGCACTCTGGGTTATCTGTCACCTGCCGGGAAGAAAAATAGATTTACTTCTATCCCCATTTGATGCAAGGTGCTGTATGAGTGGTTTGAAAAGAAGCTGCCTTTCACCACATCTTGGGAACTTTTACTGAAGACACACACACTCAAAAAACACTGAGGAGACTCGTGTCCATAAGACGCGCCCAGATGGACAGATGCCACACTGTTAAACTGACGGGTGACTCATTATTATATAATAATCTGTTTTTATCTCCATAACCACCAATGAGCAGATACGATAGATATCTGCACCTGGCCGCCTATTAGTCATGCTTATCTCCTCTGATGGGGCTGGTGATAATTAAATCTGTGTGGCCTTTGTTTTAGTCGGGGCGGAGAATTCAGTCCGGTTGAAAGCTTGTAACTTAAACATGGAGAAAAGCAGAAAACAGAGCATATTGTCTGTAGATCTGTTAAGTACCTAAGTGAATGGACAGATGAATAGAAGGATTTTGTTGGCACACCGAGTGTGCACAGACAGATTTATTTAATGTTTAGACAGCCTAGTTGATATTCTGGTTTTTTAGTCAGAAATAGTCACATTCATTGGTTTCATCTTGTCAGTGCAGATGGACGGTCCAGGTGGTGGGATGCAAACCGAGTGGGTCAGTAGAACTGGGTTATTTATTTTTTTTTATGTTTGGCTTTCCACAACAAGATTTTATCAGTTTGGTCATATTTTATTGAATTTTGAATTGCTGTATTTTGTATTATATTGCACACACACACACACAAACACACACAGTGTAATTGTTTTTATTTATATTTACCCTGGTGCCGTGCGATGGACTGGTGACCTGTCCAGGGAGTGCCCCGCCTCTCGCCCACTGACCTCTGGAGAGAGGTACCAGAACCCCTTACGACTCCACTAGGGATAAACCTGTCAGATAATGGATGGATGGCTTAAACAATATATTAATCAGCTTGTTAATGTAGCTCCTTTCTCTTTAAACACCATGGAGTAGACTGCTTACAGTTTTTCTATTTGTGACATGGAGTCAGTGTGTCTGACTTTCTTCACTTTCCAGTTCCTGGACCAAAGATCCTTGCAAAAGTTTTAATGCAAAAATCCTCTGCAAAAGTTTGAGTATGGCATTAACCTCACATTATTTTAATGCTTTGGATGAATACAAAGAAGACCAAATTTGAGACGTGCAGCTTAACTTAATACTATTTGCCACTGGCATGTGTTTCTTTCAAATGTGCAGCTTATTGAACAAAGCCAATAACAAAGTGTGTTATTGGCTTTGGTACGTTAATCAGTTTCCTGCAGCCCTGAAACGGCTCAGATGTATTCGGTAAACAAGCTGAATTTAAACACAACGTCTGCCATTTAAAACATCCTAAACTGCAATTTAAATCATGGGGTGATTTTGTCACTACTTCAACTAGAATATTTTGTAAAAAAAAAAAAAAAAGCAAATCATTATTTTAGCAGGAATTGATTGTCCTTATTTTTATTTTTGTCTCTATTTCTGCTCTGGTGACTTGTTCCTGGTTTTGTAGTTGCATGTCAGATTTTAGAAATCAACTGAACCTTTTGATTTAAATGCAGCCAAAGGCGCCTGTTGATGCATGTTGAACACATATTTTGCTGCCACCTACCAGTCGGAGTGTGAACAACATCTGGCTGGAGTTCTGTGTTTGTTGTTATAGAGTTTCCTAACACTGTTTGGAAATAGCAATAATATTTATACCTGACACTGAAAAATGAATTTAAATATTATAACAAATAATACCTAATGTTGCTAATTTGCATCATACCTGAATGTTTAAGTACAGTTTGATATGTGTAGGTGTACTATGTGCATTATTCAAAGTGATAACCTCTACATAGCGTAGGATCTGTGTAAGAGCAAAACAGTTATTAGTTTATGTTTTATATGATTGTATAATAAACTTCTGAGGCTATATTTATACTGAAACTAAATGACATGCAGGGAGTCGTTTGTGTTTTTGTTTCCTCTGCGAATAAACAAATGAGGTCGAACTAATCAGACGTTTCCCACCTGCTGTTTAAAAGCAAGTTTTTTCTATTACTCAGTTAAACATTATCAGATCTTATGTGAGGAGATGAAGGTGAAGTTGTGTTTTATTTATGACATTTTTATTGCTGCTCTCTTATTATTCTAGTAAATCAATAAACTCAAGCATCACGTTTGCTGGGCTGTTCTTACTCGAAAAAATGGATTGGTTTATGGATTCATGACTTGCAAATGTTTCCGAATGCCTTCCCTTTTTCTCCTTCAAGTTGTCCTTCGCTCTGTTTTGAAGCTAAACATTGCTTCTATATTTAAATACACGCTCACAAACACGCACACATCCACACACTGACACGCAGGTCACTAGGCAACCTACGGTAGAGATAAGTACCTCGCCCAAGCGGCAGGAGGGAGCTGAAACTGAATCTGCAGCTTTTAGATTTCAATAAATCTGCACAGTCACTCTGAACACAAGAAATACTAAAGAGAATTTCCTGCAGGTCTTTCATTGTTACTGTCAGGTGGCGCCCTGTCTGACGGGTCAGAGCTGCGTTTGAATAATCTCGTGTTCATGCATCATTTCCTTTTCTTGGCGTATCCAATCAAAACAAGAAAGGAGCCAAGGTTAGATCAGATGTAATTCCAGGGATTTTTCTGCGGGCCCAAACATATGTTGTCTTCATTTGAGAAGAATGTCAAGAGAAATCAGGTCCAAACTTCCTCTGCTCCCACTCACTCGCAGCAGGAGTCTCTGTGTGAGATACGTTTTCACATCTTAAAGCTCTTTGGAGTCTGACGGTATGTCGCAGAACTCGTACTGATGCAAACCGAGGAGGATAGCAAAGCCTGGAAGTAAAGACAAATTGGCTTGTCTAGCTTTCATCTCATCACTTCTGTTTTGCTCACAACACGCAGGGTATCTGTTGTCTATTGTCTGACAAGAAAAAAAAATTCACAGATACAGAGGTGGAGCACTTTTCAGGAAGCTGGATGTTAAAAAAAAAAAAAAAACAAACAAACACCAAACTGGAACTTTTATTTGCAGCTTCGAAAAAATATTTTCCCATGTTTTCCAACAATTTTAGGTATTTTTCTCGTCACATGAAGCATTTGGCAATGCACCCGCATATTTAAGGGCGGGGGAAACACTTCTGCTCCTGCTGCAGGAAAGGAAGGCAGAAAAAGTTGAGCAAATGCTGTGCAACAAATTTAGCCGTGGAGTGATGGGATTTAATAACATAATAATTCTTAATTGGATTCAGACAGTTAATATGCTGAGAGGCCTTGAGACTGATTGGCAGACACGAGTCCCACTGACACGGCTCCTGATGATCTCCTGTGGACTGGCGTATGTGAAATGTCACCGGTGGGAAAAAGGTCACTAATGATTGTTCTACAGCTCATTTCTGGAAGCAAATATTCAACCTGATTTCAAGTGTGTAGCTGCATGAAATGCAAACTGCACATCGAGGACTGGAGAAGTATCTAGATCTCAATTCTTGAACATAATGGAAAAGCATTTAAAAAGTAGGTTTATGTTAAATGCATAAATGTTTTGATGCTATATATATTTTGATATCCTTGCTGAATCCTTTTTCCTTTTGAAAGCGGCACTAAAATCCACAATTACGGTCAAAATTTTGCCAACCTCACACAAAACTCTGAACACAGCAATCAGGATACAGCCGAAACATGCTGAAAATAAATTTCAGGATTAAATCCACCATCTGTCACACACCAAAACACCAAACTGTCACCACAGGCAGTCTGTCTGGACTCAGAGGATCCCTGAGTTTCTGTCAGTCCTCTCTGTTCTCTGCATTTTATTTTCTCTTCAGTCTGTTTAACGTGTGGCTGCTGTTCTGCTCTCCCCTCGAGCCCCCTCCCGGTGGTCCATTATACATTAACTGCATCACATACTGCTGGTTTCTTTGAGGAAGCCCCTCCATGAATAAACTTGGCATGTATTTGTTTTATTTGATTGATCCCAGAGCGAACTAGTTAACTACTAAAGCCCTCAAAAGGCCACAAAATAACCACTTATTAAACTGTGCACTGTTTAAATATTGTTCTTTTATGATCTAACCCCTAGTTAATAACACATTTACATCTTTTTCTGGAATGTTTTTTTTTTTTTCCCTGAGTGGGTGTTTAAACAATGATGGCACAAAAGAAATGGCTAATTGAGCTCCCTTTGTATCTGCTATTGTTGGCAAGAAAAAAGAAATTTATCTGTAAGAAGTGTCTTTAACTTACAGCTGTTCAAGATTGGATTTCTTTAATAAAAAGGATGTATCTTTTTATTTTAAGTGTAATTTTATTTTTATTTGTAAAAAAAGTTTTTGTTTTAACCTTAGTAATGTAATTTTATCTATTTTATATTTTCTTTTGTTTTAATAGTGAAATAACTTTTAAGTTCCTAAAACTGTCTCGATCCCTGTTGCGATGTTTTTGTAGGTTTGGTGGTATGCAGATAGTTGTTTTTGGATGGTAGTGGAAAGCACAAGGATTGGCCCAAAGTAAAAACTCGACCCAGATTCTGAAAAACATCTAAGTGATCTCCACGGGAAGGAATGCCAACAAACTGTCATTACGTCTAAACAAAGTCCAAAGCGGTGGACAAAACAAAGCTGCCGAAACAGCAAACTTAAACAGAAGATCAGAAACAGAACAGTGGTCATGCAGAAGTGCTCTGACCAAACTTTTTCCACTTTTTGTCACATTGTAGTCACCGTCTTCTGTGGATTTTGTTTGGATTTTATGTGAAATTCATATTTGGGAACTGGAAGGTTAAAAAGAAACAAAAGATAAAGTAAAATTCTAAGAAATAGAAAGGAAAAAAAACACAAAGCTTTAATATATTCATATTGAGTCAATGCTTTGTAGAACCACATTTTACTCTATTTGGATCCTGCCACAGCAATGCATAGGGGGAGCTTGAAGCAATGCATGGAGGCGCCTATTGGTCTACTGTCAATAGAATGTATCTTTATTATTTGTTTTTCTTCTATTATTAGCACAAACATTAGCAGTGGTAGCATTAGCATTAGCCTTTTCCCTAAAATAAGCATGTTAGCTATTTATTAGGTATTAGCATAAAGTGTTTAGCATACTAAACACTTTTAGTATACTAAACATGCTGTCCCCTTGACAGTCTGTGGCAAACAACAAATAAAACTTCTTATGGTTTTCTAAGAATAAATGGGACTAAATACACTGGTGTTTGTGGCTGTAAAGATTTTTTTTTTAACTTGTAGATTGAACACGATCATTGAAATATTAAAACATTTTCAACCTGTTTTAATTCATTTTAATATGTTTGTGCAAGATATACAGCTCTAGAAAGAAAATGAGACATTACTTAAAATGATCGGTTTCTCTGACTTTACCTTTCGTAGGTAAATGTTTGAGTAAAATGAACTTTGATGTTTTATTCTACGAACTACTGACAACATGTCTCTGAAATTACAAGCACAAATTTAGGTTTTTTGTTTGTTTGTTGTTGTTTTTTTGCAGAAAATGAGAAATGGTCAAAATAATGAAAAAGATGCAGCTCAAATAATCCAAAGAAAACGAAGCTCATGTTCATTTAGAAGCAACGATGCTAATGTTTTGACTCAGGAAGAGTTCAGAAACCAATATTTGGTGGAATAACCAGTGAGGTTTTTAGTGGGGTTCAGTGCAGTGGGCTCCTCATTTTTCCCAGAGCTGCATATACGTAAGGTCAATAGATAACAATGTCAAGTAAAGTTTTTTATGATTGTCAGCAACCTTGGGACCAAATAAGAAAATGACTTAATGTTCCCTCTCTGGATTCCCCGGAGAGTTCTCTGCTCTTTGCTGATCCAAACCACAACTTGCTCAACAGACAACCCAGGTGGTGTTTGCAACGCAGCCTTGTCGCACAGATGCTCACTGCTTCATTTTCTTTTTTTCTCCCACTTTGCAAGATGAGACAACAGAGAAAAGGGCGAAGTGCAGTTCGCAGATTCTTATTTATGATTCCTTCTGACCTTTTGATTCAGTTTTTGCCAAGGATTTTAACCCCAACAAAACTGTCCGGCTCCCTTTTGTCAGCCATCCAAACCAGAAGTTGCTATTTTAATTAAGCGTGATTGCTCGCTGTAGCTCCTCTCCATTCCTCAGACACATCTGCGTCTTTTTATGATATGGGACACGACTAGACTGCATGCTGTAAACTCAAAATGTGATAAACATCCTCACCTGGCTGAGCGCACTCTTCAGTTTCAAGATAAGACATGCTGATAGACCTCTTATCTCTTCCTGTTTGCCTCCCTGTGTAAACACGTGTGTGAAGAAGATGGAAACAGATTTATGATGTTCTCTGTGATTTATTTATTTTCTTTTCCACATTGCGCGTTCTCAGACTGACCTGCTCAGGGAAGACCGGGCCGTCCTCGGTGTCCGTGTGCATGTGGTGGCATTTCTAGGACAGGTTTCCACATCCAGCTGTGATTCTTGACATCTTTTCCAATCCAATTCCAGTTTCCAATCACTCACCTTTGCTTTGCTAGGTGCACAAAAGTGCACCTAGCTTTTTTATTTTTTTTATTTTTTTACATTTTGTCTCATCAAAACTGAACCAAAAAATAAATAAAATGGAGTAGTGAGGATTACATTTGTTTTTCGTCTCTTGGGTTCTTTTTAAGCACATTAAGAGTTTTAATCTTTCTTGTCATTTTTCCTAAAAACTTTATCAAGAATTTGACTTTAATTATGCTTCTCTTTATCTAGGTGAGACAACAAATCACACAGCAGGTAAAAGATCATGTTAATGTAAAGGTCTATCTTTAGATCCTAATTCATTGGTTGCTTCTGCTTTCCATAAATTATACCAAAAAAAAAAAATTATCCCAGTTATTTTTACAATTATGACTCATCTCTTTTCTTATTGGTTCTATAAACCAGAACATATCAGGACAGATTTTTAAGCCTTGGCAAAGTTCACCTCTTACACACGGAACAGGCTGTTCCAGCTGGAAGCTGTAAAAATGTTTACAAAATGTGCGAAATGGCCTGACTGCATGTTGTTTTCATTGAACATTTTAGGCTGAGTCAAAATTCCCTCACAAATCAACAAGAAGAAACGACGTGACAGTGGCGCCGTCTGTCAATGAGTAGCTGAGCGAGCAAAACACGACTCCAAAACCAAGCGAATAAAGGTAAAGGTTAGACTTTGATGCCTTTTTAATTTGAATGTCTCACCACGGCGGGGAAAGAAACCAGGTCAAACCAAAGTTTCGTCTGTACAAAGTTTTACCACCGCTCACAAGTAGGACAGGCATAAAAACAATTTTATGCTTCTCAGTTTATCTTTGCACCTCTTTCTGGGATTTTAATCCAGGCAGTTCAGTCAGGGTCCGACTGTTCTCCCTTTTCCATTGGTCCATTGGTTGTATTTTACATTAAAATAAAAATCTTTAGCAATGCAAGACGGACTTTCACTTGAAAATCCTTTAAGGGTTTTAAATGATGCATATTAACTGGAGCTGGAATGATTATGTAACAAACTTTGACAAATAATAATTTGGTGTCCACATTTGAATACATGTGTAATTTCTCTGACAGACAGACAGACAGACAGACAGACAGACAGACAGACAGACAGACAGACAGACAGACAGATAGATAGGAATAATAATACATTTTATTTGTAGGCGCCTTTCTTGACCCCCAAGGTCACCTTACACAGTCTAACTGTGTAAGGTGCTATAGATGCTATATTTAATACACAGTAAAAAAAAATAAGTACAAAATAGTTTTTAAATGAGTGCAGTTGTAATCATGGTCAAACATAAAAATATATGTACACCCTTACTGATATTTGGTTAAATATGTTTAATAAGGCACATTTCTTGCAGCCATTGTCTGGCTTCTTGCACAGTTCTAGGTGGATATTTGGCCACTCTTCTGAGAGAGGTCACTGAGAGTGCTTGGTATTTTGGTTAGGTGCTACTTTTTAAGCAGGGATGTTAAATCTTCAACAAGGTTGAAGGTCTAGTCAGTTCTGGAAGGTTAACGTTTATTCACTCCAAAAACAGGTTTTGTTTGTGTTTGCGACCATTATCCTATAGGAAAACCCCGTGGTGTCAAAGTTCCCCTCATTTAACTTGAACTGTCACCTGTGACACAAGCTGAACTCTTCCCAGAAATGGAAGCTGTCAACACACCAGTGTCACCGTTAGGCAGAGCTACAAGTGCAAAAATTACAAGTGCTGGATGTCGACTCATACAATTATGGGATGCTAACGTGGGTGATTTTTTTTGTTTGTTTGTTTGTTTTACTGTACAGAAACAAATCCAGCATGAGCCAAATTTGAAACGTCATGGAGCCACATTTACTGTCCAGAAGAAGACTTTAAACTGACTGGGAGTGCTGAGAAAACTCCAGAACCGTCTCCTCATAAGGAGAATGCAACAGAACCATGCAGCCACCACCGGTGCAGAGCTTGGTCTGGTGACCTGAAGGTGACAGAGTACGCTGTATGCAGAGAGAGATTAGGAGTTTTTAACAATGATTAAAAAAAGAATAAGTTACTTTTGTCCAAACAACATCCAGGACAGACATACACTACAGTTTTTTTTTTTTACAAATATCGCTTGCAAGTTTAGTATTCTTAGTCCTCAGTTAGCTTTTTAAGAACTATACTACAATTACAATCCATACCTTATTACCCAACTATATTTTTAATGCTGTTGCATATCTGTTTTTTTTTTATTAAAAATGACACAATTAAGAATAAATACATCACTATTTAATTTTGAATAACTCTTTAGATGTTTTCACACTTGCTTGCTCCGTGACTGACCGTGAGTGGACCTGAGCTAAATGAGATGTGTCAGCGCTTGAGATGAACTCCTTAAAGACGTTGATCATTAACCATGTGTCCATTAAGCCTTTCAATCATTAAGGCTAATCATAAATTACTCGGTAAACATTGCGTTAGTGTGCATTCGTGCTGCCTCCACGGCAGCATCGGGGCAGTGGTGAAACTCTTCATGAAAGTGATGTGGAAACTTTGAATAAAAATCCCTGGAAAGCTGCTTTTAGTTGAGGAAAATGCAACCTGACCTTTGAAACATGTGTGGCCGATAAAAGATTTCACAGTGAACATTGTTCCGAATGGCAGTCGTTTTGATTTAATTGTAAGTGTGCCTCTCAGCTCTCTGCATATTCAGTTTGTAAGTAGAAATTAGTGATGTTAATCCTTCTGTCGTGGAAGTTAATAAGTCTAAACCCTGTTTAGGCAAGCGGTGTCAGTTATTTAAAAGACTTTTCCACATTCCTTTGGCACAATTGTGAAACCAAATGAGCAAGGACACCATTGACAAGAGGGAAATTACACGCTAATCTTATCATAAATAATAATGAACAGATAAAACACATGTAAGAGCTTTTGCACAGTTTAAAGAGTGCTTCATAAATTCTGCAGATCCGCATGTCCTTAAACTCACATCCACTTGGTTTACTTTTACAGAATTTTTTAAAACATAGTCTTTGCATCATGTGAGTTATTGAAATTTTGAAAACTGGGATTGCAGTGGTAAAAACGCAGTGTGCTGACTCATTTAGTCAGTAATAAAACACACGCACGCTTACACACACACACACACAGTCGTGTTTTCATCACTTGTGGGGACTTCACATTGACTTCCATTAATTTCTACAGCCTAACCCTTACCATAATCCTAACCCTAACCCTAACCCTACCCATCACATACTTAACCATATCCCACAAACAACAATTTCCCTCATGGGGACCAAGAAAATGTCCCCACAAGGACCAATGGCCCCCATAACCTCACATTGTAGACACAAATAGGTTCCCATAAGGATATAAAAACCTGGCACACACACACACACGCATACACGACACACACAACGTGCATGGACAACAGTTACCTCTGCCTCCTCTGTTTCCATTTGTTCTTTGCATTCAAAGAACTTTGCTCCGACTCTCCTTAACCAAGTCTGGTGTCGTATCAGTATCTGAGGCACTTAAGCCACAACAGAGGAGCAGCTAGTCCACAGTTGTGCAAGTGACACCCTCGAGGACATTTAGCTCTGAGGCGCTTGGAGCTGATGGAAAACTCTGGAGTTTGTCCTCCAGGAACCGTCTCTGTGCTCAGGCTGGATTTATTCACCACAAAGAGAGAAGTGCAAACGTATGACTTATGAGGAAGCCTCACTGGGGGAAAATAGACATTTAAAAGCATTTTATTAAAGTCCTGATTATTTTTGGATTTGGAGCTTCTGAACAGAATATCTGAACATCAGACAGAAGCATTTATATTATGTAGCATCAAACCTGCATGGTTCTCATCAGAGTTTCAAAGGAATCCAGGATTCGTGTCTAAGTTTGGGAGCTGAAGATTGGAATTTTATTTTATTTTATTTATTTTTGGTTTTTTTACTGAAATACACCAAGGTAATTATTAGTTGTTGTTTTTTTTTATCACAAGTTTGAAATATAAAACTACATTTTAAATTACCCAATCACATGCTGGCGTCTCAAAAATATTTTTCTCATATTTTGCTGCAAACCACTCAGATAAACTTTTTTTACTGTCTTTATCAGCCGTTCTGATCAGCTTCAGCAGAACATTTTTCACCAAGTTACATAACTTCAAATTCAAAACAGTGAATCAGTCAGAAGCAATAACTCAGTCATAAAAAGTCAATCAGTCACAGAAAAGCCTTTCGAATGTACTTTAAAAACAAAAAAGATGAGAAGCTTTGACTACTTGACAGCATTAACACAGTAGCATATGCCTCAATACGTACGGGGCCACCGATGTGGCTCTAATGTTTTCCAATACTAACTGAGAATTTGCTGGCAGCTCATTGGAGCCATGGAGGGAAGAAGACGAGTGACCTACAAGGTCAACAGGAATGTCCTGGACGAAGGCGATCTGGATGAGATGGGAGAGAAGAGCCTCACCAAGCCATCTCTGCTCGACAAAATAAAAGACTCAGCCAGGTAAATCCAGGCCATTATTTATTTCCCTTCCATGTCAAAAAGCACATGTCCACTCAGTGTCACGATCCGTGTGTCAGTGTCTGTGTCTATGTCTTAGTCCCTGTCTAAGTCCGCTTATCCAGTAGAACTGCGTAGTCCTGGATAGTGTAAGCTCCCATTTTCAGTCCTGTTTATCAGTTGCTACCGGTGTTTAGCTGTGTGCTAATCTCTCCGCCGTGCTGCCTGTATTGGACTGTTACGAGCATCATTATTATTAAATTCATCATCATCTTCACCATAACCTGGGTCTCTGCATCATCTTCACCACTACCAACCACCAATTGGTAGTGGTTGGTAGTGGTGAAGATGATGATGAATTTAAACAGGACTGAAAATGGGAGCTTACACTATCCAGGACTACGCAGTTCTACTGGATAAGCGCACTTAGACAGGGACTAAGACATAGACACAGACACACGGATCGTGACACTCAGAAGGACTTTGAAATAAATATGTGACAAATTGAGTGGAAAAATACAAAGTGTTAAAAAGCTGGCATTTTTTCAAATTCTTAATAAATTACTTTTTTTTTTTTAACCTATCAGACATATCAAGTGGTGCATCCTCCACGTCTTTAGTTACTTCAGCCTCATCTGACTGTAGGTCAGGGTTTTAATAAATTCATAACTCATTTCGGTCAATAATTAAATAAAACTGGAAACAAATTATTATATATTATTTATGTAGAATGTGTACATCTTATTCTCACTAATAACAATCTGTATTTTATTTTACAAAACACATATGGAGATGCTAAAGGTAATTATTTCACGGTCACAGGAATTAGTTTTATTTTGCGAGCTGCAAATGCTTAAATAAATTGTGAAATACCTAAAACTGATTTTTTTTCTCATTCATGAACTCATTTGTTCACTTCATAAAAGTACTTTTTCGACTCTAACACTCAGAGAACTGCTTTCTGCAGTAGCAAATACAGAAAGCAGAAATAAACACACGTGGTTGTGGAAATCATGTCACACACTGGGTCGCTAAAAATAAATGCAGCTGCAAAGTCACATGTTCCCGGAATCATTAACCCTGCCAAGTGAGGATGTGAAAAGTTACATTTGAGTCAAATTCCCCAAGTTTGGTGGCTTGAATGTGATTTACTTAAAACTAAAGGCGCCTTCTAATGGAGGGAAACATGATGAGTCAACATCCCAAATGAGCTCGAATCAACACAAAAACATTTCCAGTTGGCTTGGGAGTTAATTTTAAAATTAGGTACTGGAATATACTTCAGAGCTGATATCAGTGTTATGTTCTAAATTTCTTGTCTTTTGTTTTTTTTCTTTCTGTCACTTCGACATGCTCAGCTGTACTGGACCAAAGGTGAAGAACTGCATGCTGGGGACGTTTCCTGTTGCATCATGGCTGCCTCGCTACGCGTTCAGAGAAAACGCTTTGGGTGACTTGGTGTCAGGAATCAGCGTGGGGATCATGCAGCTCCCGCAGGGTGAGACGGAGCGCCAGTGGGTGTGGGCGGAGGTGGGGATGGTTGCAGAATCAGAAGGGAGAGACGGAGCCATGAATGATTTGTTTATGGTGGTAAGTTAATTAGTACTAAGACAGTCAGTCTTTTAATAAACAAATCAAGCTTTCTTTGACTTTGTTTTGGTTTGACCTTAAAACACTCAGTTTTCAGCTCAGTCTTTCCTAAAGTGTAGTGAGCCCTGGTCTTCTAACTCATTCTCGGCTGCATTCAAGTTATTGAGATGAACTGGGTAGGAGCTCAACTAGTTTCTACAGCCATAAAAAGTCTTTGTATGGCAGAAACTATTATTTCTCTTTGTGTTTGTGTCCCTGTAGGCATGGCCTATGCACTCCTGGCATCCGTTCCTCCGGTATTTGGTCTTTACTCCTCCTTCTACCCAGTCCTCATCTACTTCATTTTTGGCACATCGAAGCACATCTCGATTGGTAGGTTTGTTGCAGTGACCCATTAAGTTGCTTTTATAACTGGCAACTGATCCAATTCCCAGAAAAAATCATTGCGTCTCTTGGAACTAAAAGTAATAGTGGAAAAGTTGTGATTAAACAAATCTGTTTTGAAACCGATCTTGTCTTGGAGATTTACCACTTTACATTCTATTGCGACAATAAAACAAGGTTGATAAAAGGAATATCCAGGGACTTAAAAAGTCTGACGCATCCAAAGGTGGACTGGAAGAATACAGTGATTGGTAAAAGTTATTAAAGCAGCTATTCATACCTAAGTTATTGGTATGCGTTAGTCCTTGTTGGCAGATTCATTTTTGCTTTAATTGTTGAACAAATAAACAAGCTGCCTTCTGTATTCATAATTTTGAAATGTTAATTTGAAAACAAGATATTTGGCATTGAAGTTGGATAAAATATTAAATTGTGTCTGTGGGAACACGTTTCTTGATTACATCAACTTTGGGGGGATGACGATTAAGCTTGACTAACTTCAAATGTTAAAAATGATAAGGGACTGAGGCTTTCTTTTTTCTCTCTCTTTTTAGAACAGAATTAAATAATCTAATCCCTCAAGTTTGCTTTAAATCATTCCCAGTTAGTGGAAAACGACACTGCTGGGCTCGGATTGAGCTGATCAGAGCGGATGGGGAAGACGGATGGATCTAAATTCAGGACAGTCCTGGAAGAAAACCTGATAGAGGCTACAAAACACTAGAGAATGAGGCTGAGATTGATCTTCCAACAGGACAACAGCCACAGATAAAAGGAGCCAGAGCTGCAATTAAATCGTTAAGATCAATCTTTTCTAATTGTGCCGTCCTTCCTCAGGAACATACGCAGTGATGAGCGTAATGATAGGAGGGGTGGTCGACCGACTGGCACCAGATTCTGACTTTGAGTTCTGGAACAACGTGACCAACAACAGCGACATCGACTTCGCTTCCCGGGATCAAGAGCGGGTCCGAATAGCTGTTGCAGTCACTTTTATATCGGGCTTGTTTCAGGTGCGTTGTAAAGCAGACTTTGCAGCTTCATTTACACATCAGTGAATGCTGGACGATGACTATCTACCAGCGGCGTCAGCTCACGAAATGCTTCCTGCAAGACACACGTTTTAAACAACACAGTTTAGTGCAAATAAAACACTTCATACACTCTAAAAAAAAATGAGTGCTAATACTGAGTCTGCAAAGAGTATTTATCCACAACATGACTTGATCGTCTAAGAGAGATTTCCAGTCTGACAATCAGAGTCAGTTTTGTACTTAACAAGTAAAATATCCAAGCTGGGCTCAGAAGTCTGATGTGCAAAAGTAGAAATGCCCAAAATTATTCGGATTTTAAAGATTATACATGAGCAATTATACGTTCTTGATGTTTCTTGTTTTTTCGTTGTGGATAAAAGGTGAAGATGGCAGAACAATTCCTTTCTAGGAAAAATGATATCTTTAGGAGAAAGCTGTGCAATTTCAGGAAAATGTAGTGCTTTGAATGTCTTTTGGCCTTGTACTAGTAAATATCTCACCAAGTGGAAAGCAAACGGGGTTGAAAATCAACAAATTGCCACATTTTGGTTGATTCAAAGGCAGAAAATAGAAAAACACAAATACCCTAAGAGGATCCTGAATCAGTTTTTTTTTTAAACAATTCCAATGAAGATTTAGAGCAGGATTTCAACTTAAAGTCTTCTCTCCCAGGTGCAAGCAAATCTGCGTAAACGTAAAAACATTTGCAAAACTTCCTGATTGCAAACATTCAGAGTTCTGTTTGCCATGTGTGCAGATTCTGCTCGGTTTGGTCCAGTTTGGTTTCGTGGTAACTTACCTGTCCGAACCCCTCGTCCGAGGCTACACAACAGGAGCTGCCATACACGTCATTGTTTCTCAGCTGAAATATGCCTTTGGTCTCAACCCAAAGAGATACAGTGGACCCATTTCCTTGATTTATGTAAGAAAAACCACTTTTATTTCTACGTGTAAGGTCTTAACCTTCTAAGATGATATGGCAGTACTTCGTTTTTCCTTCTCAGACGGTGGTGGAGATCTGCTATCTCCTTCCAAAGACAAATATTGGCACGTTGGTGGTCAGTATAGTGTCCATTGTCGCCCTCATTCTTGCCAAGGAGCTCAATGCATTCTTGAGTAAAAAGCTCCCTGTCCCCCTGCCCATGGAGCTGCTTGCTGTAAGTACAAAGGAAAGTTTGCATGAGTTAAAACCCTAAGTAAGCCATTGAATTGAATTGATCTGTTATCATCTTTCTAGGTAATCATAGCAACAGTTGTCTCTTGGCAAGTTGACCTGGAGGAAAGATATGGAGTGGATGTAGTGGGAACCATTCCCTCTGGGTGAGGAAAACACATGCACTACTTGGCATCTCTGTACAAGAGGAGTGTGTAATGTCTCTTCTTCTGTCCGCCATCTTTGTTTGGCAGTCTCCAGCCACCTGCTCTACCTGCTATGTCCCTGTTTGGCCAGGTGGTTGGGGATGCCTTTGCCCTCGCCGTTGTAGGTTACGGCATCGCTATCTCCCTGGGACGAATATTTGCACTCAAATATGGCTACAAAGTGGACAGCAACCAGGTAGTGTGATTGGGGACTAATCAATAATGTCTGATGTGTTTTGCTGTTGACTATAGTGTATAAATCTTGTTTTTTTTGTTGTTGTTGTTTTTGTTGTTGTTTTGATTTAGGAGCTAATCGCCCTTGGCTTAAGTAATTCAATTGGAGGAATTTTCCAGTGTTTCGCCATTAGCTGCTCGATGTCTCGCAGTTTGGTTCAGGAAAGCACCGGAGGAAAAACCCAGGTTGGAATGCATGCACAAAATATATAAATGTTACATTAGCACTGGTTCATTAGAGACTAGTTGCTGTTTTGCTATTTTCTAAATGAAGTGGAAGCTAAGGGTCAAAAGCGTGTGCATGTTCAGCGACATTCTGAAACCACAGCGCCGCACAGTGGCCTGGCATGACAACTACAGTGGATTCGAGATGTCTTGGCGGTGGCGTGAAAACGTGGAACTTTTCCCCAGCCAACATCCAAAAATACCCGCAGTTTCCAGACAGCAGTCTCGAGTAAACGTGACCAACAGACAGGTTTGATCCATACAGGGCTCTGCTTGCAGCTTGCAGGACTTAAAGGATCTGCTGCCAGTACCAGACACACAACTCTTTCGGGAGTCTGATGGAGTCATGTATGTCAGGATTGTTTTGGCAGCAAACGGGGAGGGAGGGGCGACCGAGCATTATTAGAGAGGTGGTCATAATGTTGTGAGGTTCTGCTGAAGTTCTGATTTGGCTCCTTCAGAAATGAAGCTAAGATCTAGAGACAAAATGTGCTTGTCTCTAGCAACGAGTAACAGAAGAACAAAGGTATTAATGAACAGTCAAATGGACAAGTTTGTTTTAAAAAAGAATATGATAGATTTAACTTTAACATCAATAACTTGCCAAAAACAGAAAAAGGCATGAGTCACCTGAAGAGAGGAGACACTCTAGATCTAAAAGTGAAATGTTTAAATGTTTAAATATTTACTTCTTGTTGTAACGTGTTTAGAAAGTGATCTGACATTCAGCTGCTATAAAAAGAAGCAATACCTTCCCTGACAGACGGAAAAAAAAAGTCTGTGTCTGGTTTGCAGCACACAATATGTTACCTATTAGAGCCTGTGAATGGTGTTCATTACAGACAGCACTAGTTAAACAGAGTCGCATGACGGCTCCAGATATAATATTCATTCCCTCTTTCATTTCAGGCCATAGAAATTCTACTTTGACCTTTGAGCTCTGGCCTTTTTTCACCTCTTAAAGACTAATGTGGCTTTAAATTAGATTTTGTTTCATTCACATTGCATGTAATTTGCCCTCCATAAATGTCAGCACCTGTGATACAGAGCGCTGAATTACGCATCTTTTAATTTCTTCACATTTTTAAAAGAAAAATACCACTTTCTATAGATCCTAAACCAGCAGCACCAGTAAATGTTTCTGAATCATCTTTTGAGTTTCCAGTTGATCAAAGTGCTTAGGAAAGTTCAATAAGTTGTCTACGTCTTCCTGACAGAATCCGATGTCCTGCAGCCACAATTCAAAATGGGAAAGAGAAGAAAACATGCTTTTCAAAAGAAGGCAGATGTGTGGTGATAATGAGAATTTTGTAAATGGCTACAAGAAAACAGCTACATGCCCACATTCAGACTAATAGCTAAAATAAATCAGTCAGGTTTGTTTGTGTGGCACGTTTCAGCAAAAAGGCAGTTCAGAGTGCTTTACATCACTAAAATACAACAATTCAAAGTCATAGAACACACATTGCAATTTGTTTAGTGCCGTCAGAATACATCAAAATGTTGGTGAGTGTTTCATTTAAATGACTAAAACACTCAAAACTGTGGCAACGAAAGTTAGACCAGGGCCTGAGTTTATCTTTCCGCCACGCAGGATTGAGGTCAAAAAATATGTTGATACATTTATTCAATTGATTTTTACCAGTTTATATCAGGGAATGCAATACAACATGCCACCACCTTATTCACCTGAAGTTCAACACCGTGATGGAAAGTCTTAGCTTCTCGAGTCAAACTTGAAACGTTTTGAAGAAAAAAATTCTCAGAAATGTGATGCAGTATTTATAGTTTGTCTCCTTGACAGATTTGAAAACGTTTAAAGAACTCCATAAGTTATTCCTAAAACACATGCTGTACAGACTGCTGTCTACACTTCACCTTAAACCAGATTCAAGCCCATGTCGTCATTAACCAACCAGCCCGTTTGAACAAAAAACATGAACATTTAGCGACGCTTCACTAATTCTTCTCCCTCTTTCAGCTCGCACTGCTAATCGCTGCCTCGTTAATCTCTTTAAAGTTACTCTGTAATGTTTTTTCCTCTGATCTTTTTCACTCGATATCCATCCGTTCATCATGTGCCTGTTTTTCCTTTCTGTTCGCCGCAGATTGCTGGGGCTCTATCGGCGGTGGTTATCCTTTTCATCACTCTCTGGATTGGATCTCTCTTTGAAGATCTACCCAAGGTATTTACATGTGTGTTCGCACACACACACACACACACACACACGCACGCACACAGTGGTGAACAACACACACCCAAAGCCAAGCGGGATAATGTGTGCAGAATTACAAGGCCCGCTCTGAGACCGGCTCAGGAGAGACTTACCTCACAGCTGAGGATTGTGCTCTAAAATGCAACCAGATTGTTCAGGTTTAAGGGTCTGGGATGCTTTTTATCCTGCCCTAATGCTTTTCACCACTTCATCTAATAGGCGCAGGTCTCTGTTGGGTCATGTCAGTCATTTAAAATCCTGAAAATAAACTTTAACGTCTGAGTTTATGTCCAAGTTGCCTTTTAGTGGCCCTTTAACTCCAGTGTTGATCTCATCATTCTCCGTTTAGCACACCCACACAAATTGCTCTGTTTGATGATTTTTTTTTTTTTTTCCAGGCAGTGCTGGCTGCCATCATCTTCGTTAATCTCCATGGCATGATGAAGCAGTTCTTGGACATCCCCGCTCTGTGGAAAAGCAATAAAATCGACATGGTGAGTGTGCCAAAATGTTGGCAAGGAAGATGTTTATTAGCAAAGACAGATTCTCTTTTCTTTCTTTTTTTTCATTTTGATGAAATGTTTACACTTTTTTATCTATTCTCCATTATCAATATATTATCACTCGAAACATCTCTCCTGCTTTTCTGCTGGTTTAATGTAAATCCTCCAAACATCGGAGTTTAATGCTTGTTCACTGAACCAATGCTAAAAAAAAATCCCCTTTAGGAATTTCTTATATATTTTGTTGATACATGTAAATGTTTTATTATCAAGAATATTAACATCAAAGTTTTCAAATTATAATGTTATTTTTTTTTAAAACGACGAAAGCTTTAAAAAAAATATATCTCAGTCGCATTTAAGTCTGGACTTTGACTAGACCACTCCAAAATACTCCAAAACACTTCATTTGCTGTACACAATCAGGGAATTAAAATTTTCTTGATAGTTTTTGTTACTAAAACCTTATACTTTACAGCCATTGTTTAGTTTTGGGTCCTCATATGTAATTCTCTGTTTCTCCAGCTGGTCTGGGTGGCCACCTTCATCTTGACCGTGCTGTTGAACCCTGACCTGGGACTGGCTGCTGCCATCGCCTTCTCCATGCTCACTGTCATCTTCAGGACACAGCTGTAAGGAGACCCGCCTGCTTACGTCAACATGATGAAGTCTAAATATATGAAGGATTAGAAATGTTACACCTACTGAGAGAGTCTAAGCTCGGAGGCAGTTGGGGAAGCGCTGAATGTTTTTCCTCCTTTTAAGCAACACGATAACATAGATCTAAAATTTACCAGGCACTTTATTTACATTTGCAACATATAGCACTAAAATATGAACATGAAGAGCAGTTCACTTCTTTGTCTTGTGTGTTCTTCAGACCCAAATACTCTCTGCTGGGACAAGTGGCAAGCACTGACATTTACAAGCCTGTGGAAGACTATGATAAGGTAAATTCTAAAATCCTTTTGACATAAACATTTATTGAGATTTGGTTCATAAATTGAGAATATATATAAAAACAACTAACATTCATGCATGGAAAAGGTCAGTACTGTGACCTCTATGCTTTTGGCCTGTTTGTATCTTTTGAGTCTATTTGGCACAGCTAAGATATTTTGAGAAACAATGATATATTTTAATGATTTTATTTTACATCTCTATTTGTCCATGTTAAAATATATATTTTTTTAAATTTCAGTTTCATTTTCGTGCCGATATTTGTCCGTGGAAGGAGAGATAGGCCATCCTGATTAGTTTAATCTGCTCACTATTTTACAATACACTCACCAACCAATTTATTTTGTGACACCAGGCTGGATTTAGATGCCTAAATGCAACGAGTTGCTGCTGCTGTGATACATTACATAGCCACTGTAAACTGACAAAATGTGAAAAGCCTGATGGGTACTAATACTTTTTTAATGGACTTTAGCACCTCATGCATATTCAACTTCACCAGCAGATTCAAGTTACAACTATCAATATGATTCAAGTTTAGAGGGACAACAACCAGATTGTATCTGTACAACATGTTGTGCAGATATTAGATATTTGCTGTAATATTAGCTTTAGTTTATAGTCTGACTTTAGCTGGAGCATTTACTAAATGTTTTTCTGTGTTTACCTCATTAATTTTAGGCGAAGCAGGTGCCAGGAATATTAATCTTCCGTTCCTCTGCCACCCTCTACTTTGCCAATGCTGAGATGTACCAAGAAGCTCTGGGAGAAAAGGTGACAACACGAAGGCAAACACAACATTAAAGCCACAATCCGCTCCTAATGGGACTTGATGTATTCAAAACTTGGCTTCAAGCCCTAATATTTTGAAAAGTGACAACAAAATATGCTCTCTTTTTCTTTTTTTTTCTTTTTTTTTTTCCTTGAAGGAAAACACGCATAATCATGCATGCTGATATATTAATGTGTCTGCACCCAAAAGCAGTATCGGAGTCACGCGTGCACCATGACGGACACTAAGCCCTGATTTAATGAACCAAGCAGACTCATATGCAGACACACACACACACACACACGTGCAACATGCAAGCAAAATAGAAGAACCAGCCGCAGCTGCAATCCATCTTGTCACATTTTTCTGTGCAATCAACCTCTCTTTTACAAACATCACTTCTGACACACTAACAACAGATGAGGCACGTTACCGTTTTCACACATCACAGCCGTGACAGACATTGTTAAAAACGCCATCCCTCTAATTTCTCCTCTCTTTTTAAGTTTTTCCTCCAACACCCCATCCTCTGCCTCCCCCCTCTTCTTCTTCTCCCTCCTCGTCTTCTTCCTCCTCCTCCTCCTCCTCCTCCTCCTCCTCCTCCTTTCACGTCTCCTTGTTGCACATGGGAAGACAAATCGAGGGAATGTGGACAAAAGATGCCAGCAGACGGAAGCGGAGAGGGGTGCAGAGACTGAATCAGGGAAGGAGATAATGGAACGTCTCATTCATTAAAATGCCAGCATGTCAAAGCCAAAGCATTTCTCATTTGCTTTCTTATCTCGGAGGCACTAATATGAGCTCTCATTGAGCCGTCATGCACAGGCTGCAGGGATTGTTTACAGGGTGAGGAATCACCGCCAGACAAATCCTGGTCCGGCTTTGTTTCTGGACAACTCAGTTGACTGGAGATAATCGAGGAATTTAGTGATATTCACAATCTGCTTTCAGGGGCATGACCTGTAGAGGAGAAGTGATTGCTTTAACGTGATTAATATCTGACGATGACAACTTCTTCGTCTTTTTCATCATGAATGAGAAATGCAAGACGAGAGATGATGGTCTGCACAGAGAGCACTTGAAAGCTAACAAAGCGTAATTAGCGTCTACGTTTTAAAAATCAAATTAATATCAAGCTCTAGTTTTGATGAGAAAAGGGATAACTATTCCTACTGGTATATGACTGATTGTTGTGTTTGGGCTTCGTTTGGGTGTGAAACCTTTGATATTTGCATTTATTCTGCCTGCCTCCCTATATAACCAATTGTCTTCCTGCAATTGGTTATAAACACAACAACATGCATAATTAAAACGCTCACATTCCTGCAGGACACAAAATGCAAAATATCAGCAGGTGTTCTCCTTATTTATTTTTGTATTTTTTTGTTCTAATTCTTTTCCCAGTCTTTCTTGTTCTAAAGTGTAGCTTCATGTTCATGTTTATCCGTTATCACTTTTACCTTGCATGTTACAATAATCCCTCAGGCTAATTTAAGGCCGGAACTGATTCAAGTGATGGGTGTTGAAATCCACCTCCCAACTACAACTACATTTCCTGTGCGAATGTAGTTGGTAGTTTTGCAAAGTTTTGTTGATAAAGTCGTTTGAGTTGAACGCTTGGACCAGCAGGAGCAACGGAGAGGAACTGGTTAAACTTGTGCTTCAGGAAACATGCGCTTGGAAATAAAAATGGATGAAATCGTCACACTGGATCAACGCGGAGAGAAGTTCAGTTTCTTTCATAAATAAAACAAGCAGTTAGTGTTATGCATATTTAGTCCTTGCATAAAGGAGGTTTCTTCGTGTCATTCAAACAAACCTGGTGTGTCTGTTCATTCTGGTGTTGCAGTCGGCTCGTTGGATAAACCTGTGTTCTGTTGACTTACAGTAGATCTCGCCTGTCAACGGACCTTTTAAAATAAACTCAAGGATGATTTTCTTTGCTGTTTCCTTTAGAGCGGCCTGGACATCACTAAGATGCTGTCGATAAAGAAGAAACTGGAAGCCAAACGAAAGAGGCATGAAAAGAAACTGGCCAAGAAAGCGAAGAAAGAGCTCAAGAAGAATAAAGCCGAGCAAAAGGTGAGCAAAAGCTAAAGAGTGGAAAAAAATTAAAGAAATATTTATCAGAGAAGATTTTTTTCTTTTTTGCCATACCAGATCTTCCTACTCAGGAGATTCCCCAGTTTTAACTTTTTTTGTGGGAGGTAATTGAAGTTTGTTTTTTAGGGGGAGGAGGGGCTTTCACCTCCTGTCGTGCCTTCTTCCATCCAGCAGGAGGAGCCAAATTCAGAGCACCAGCAGGGCATCGCCGTCATCGACGTGGACAACGATCCGGACTCCTCGCTGCCAAGGGCCATTATCCTTGACCTGAGCCCTGTGAACTTCCTGGACACAGTCGGGGTCAAGACAATTAAAAGTGTAAGAAAATAGGATCCGTACGACTGCACAAAGGCAAAATATTGATTATTTTTAAAAAATTAAGTAGCACATAAGATCATCACCTGTGGTCAAATCCAATCAAATAAGGTTGAATTTGACCACAGAAATTAAAAAAAAAAAATCCTTTGTAGGGAGCTGGTAGGAATTTTTGATTGACAGAATTTTTCTGGAATGACTAAAACAAAATATTATGTTTTAGTCATTCCAGTTTCTACCTCTTCATTTTATCAAGCTGCTGTGAGATGCTTTCTTGTAAAATATGTTGTTTAGACTCAGTTTCTGAATCACCTGTTCATCTAACACTTTCTTGGAGGGATTTCAATTGAGTTGTATAGTGTAACCGCTATGGTGCAACATTAAATCGGCCGGCCGATGAACTGGCTCCGATTTAATTTAATATCGAGAGATGCAAAAATCAACCACTGTTGTATTTTGCTGTGTTGTGAGAGAGGGTTGACTGACCCACAGGGTCACGTCTACACTGTTGCCAACTCAGCGACTTTCTTTCTATATTTCGTGACATTTTAGACAAAAAAAGAAAATCATCATCATCCAAAATCGCAATCGGCAGTTCAGGGTTTTTAAAAATCGGTCATCAGTGATCGGCCAAAAAAACTGCAATCGGTGCACCCCTTGTAGCCGCTATTAAAAACCAATCAGAACAGATAAAGAGGTCTGTATCCGTGTGATATTCATAAAGCTTGTTAGTTACACCTTTGCATGAAGTATCTTGGGATTTGATATAAATTTTGGCGCAAAGTCAGTGTGATTTTTTTTCACGTGGTATCAGTCTTTTGCTGAAAATCCCAGCTCTTTATTTTTTTTCGACTCTCTCCCACACACTCAGCAGCTCTCCTGCAGGCAGTAGATTAAGCAGAATCAACCCTCCCAGTACCAGAAGACGTAATTAGCATAAACAGCCGAACGTCGGAGCAAGCAGCCTAGAGGAGCACAGAGGTTAAGAGGTTCCAGGGGAAAAAAGATGGAAACACGCCAACATGTCATAAATTCTCTAACTTTAAACCAACATTTTTTATACCTTTGTGAAGTATACTTTATCCATTCCTCCAGTGTTTAATTGTCATTTAAACTTTACTGTGAACTGGATTAAATAAATGATCCAGACATTTGTGCTTCTGTTTCAGATTCGGCGAGACTACGGAGAGATCGACATCGAGGTTATTTTAGCTTGCTGCCAAAGTAAGTCCGGCCTTCAGGTTTTTGTACTGCCTGTTACCAGAATACAAACCAGTGTTATCAGAATCAAGACCCAAATATCTGCACTAATTTTGGTCAAACTGAAAGTGAAAAAAACAATTTTTTTTTTTTTTTACTTAAGTTGCATTGGTGTGGTTTTTATAGGAAACTTTGTCAGCATGTAAGGTTTATATTTTGGTTTCTCTTTTGTTAAACTCTATTCTAGACGGGCAAAGCCAATTTGAGCTCACATAGGAGTTTTTTTTTCTTTTTTTTGCTGTATCATGAGAAAATAAGCATTTCTTTGGTGAAATCTGGTGTGTCAGTTTCTTTCTTTTTTTTATATCTGCAAATTTGCTCCTAGTTTATATTTAGATAATGGTTGACAAATTTAGACCTGATTTTCTATGTAGAGAAAAAAAAAGCCCATGGATCTCTGGGGGACAAACAATCTGCTGGTGCAGGAAGCTGGGAGCCATCCAGTTTACTTCAAAAGGATCAGCAGCACTAATTAGCCCTCACCGAGCTGATAGCACTTGATAAGAAAAAAATGACTCATTTAAAGTGTTTAGCCCCACCATGGAGCTGCCAAAAATATTCGTACGTTCATAAAATATAGTGCATTTCACCGAAGACAAGAAAAAGCCTCTTGTTGTTTGTTCTCCTCTTAACTCTGCAGATTTTCTTTTTGCTGCATCCCTCCAGTTGCTCCGTGCCTTTTCAGCTTCTCTCACTTCTTAGTGCAACGTTTCATCTCTGAAGGTTTTCGTTGTGCTTAGGCGGCGTGGTGGAGAGCCTCCAGGCCGGGGGATTCTTCAGCAGCAACGTGACAAAGTCCTGCCTCTTCAACTCCATCCACGATGCGGTCCTGTACTGTCAGTCTGAAAAATCAAAGAGTCGGTGTGATGAAGAATGTGAACAAGAGGTAAGGGCAGGCATCCACGTCGACCGACGTTGTGTCCATCCTGAGGCAAAACGGGTTAGGAAAGAAAATAGAAACGATTTTTAGGAAGCATTTTTGTAATTTACATGTAATATTTTACTCTCATAAATTATCTACTGTCATTCTTACATACATATTTCCTGAAGTATTTCAAGTAGCACTTTACTTGAAGGGTTGTGCATAAGACTGACATTACACTGTCATAAACATGACATAATACCTGTCATGAAGTGTCATTCGGCAAAGTTGACTCTTTTAATTTACTTTTAATGTAAGTTTTAATGCAACTTTGCATAAAATTGCAATTATTTACCAAATAATGCTAAGTTGATACTTTTAATTGACTTTTGATGCAACTTTTAATGCACATCTGTATTAAAAGTGTCATTATTTGACGAAAAACACTTCATGACAACAGTTCTAAACATTCATAAAGCCCCCTTCATGTTCATGCCATGCATTATGTCATGTTTATGACAGTGACATGTCAGTCTTATGCACCATACATCATGTTTCATTGCAACATTTCAATACTAAGAATCATATCACCAAATTACTTTATGTAATTCTTCCAAAGTTGTTGATGTGTTATTACTGTCTCAGTTCATTTACTAAATTCACCATTTTTATTTTCGGGACAGATTTATTTATTTTTTTTAGAACTTGAAGGTTTGCTGACTTTAATCCCCAGCCAACTAAAGACTAAAGCGAGGGAATGTGACTCAGTTCCCCTTAGCAGTTGGTGCCTTAGGTTTCTCCCCATAAACAGTGATAAAAATACGGCCCATTTGCTCTGCTCATTTACCCCGCCACGTCCATGCGGCTCGAACGAGACTGCAAATTAAACACACAGAATCGATGTGCATAATTGCACTTAACATGGTTTTGATGTCAAATTACTTTTGCTTCCCCGTGCACAATTTAGCAGACAACCTTTGCTTTTTGCTAGAAGATTACTCTTCATTCCACCACCAGACCGGGACTGCAAACATCCTCCCGGAGCTCAGCACAAACACACCAATAGCCTAGTTAAAGCCTTACGTTGGCTGTGTTTGCATTTGTGCTGATCTCCTCACATTTAAACATCTGTGCATCCTCGCCTGCACGCTTTTGTTTGTCCATGCTCTGTCTTGTGTTAATGTTGTGCATGCGGCCTTATGTTTCTGCTATGATAGAGGAATTATGAAAAAAAAAAAGATAGATAAATAAAATACATGACTATCAATTTGATTTACACCCAGAACAGCACTGAAATAATTATAAGTGCATGCACACGACAACAATGAGAGGAAATAGGCAGATTCAAATGGAAAGATCATTACTCAGCTTTGCATGCAAGCCAGCCTACATGTGTTTCGTTCAAAGGCAACATGAGATCATATGGTGTTGTGTGCAATAAAATCACTCACACACACATGCATACATATGCAAAATGTAGCTAATGTGAAGAGAAATTACTACATAAGAGTTACAGAAAAAAAAAACTCGCAAGCAGTTAAATTTACTTCAAAGGCTCACTATTAGAAATGCAGTTTAAAAAGTTCAAAACAACCCAAGAGTGTCAGATGATGATTTAAAACTTAACTCCAAGCCATTACTTCAGAGACAGATTCATGCTGAGTCACAATTTCAAGCAGCAGCTTCGGTTTTCCTCCTCATTAAACTCTGAGATCAAGTCTACTGAGAACATATTTTAGAAAGTCAAGTTTCCTTCTCCGTGCAAGGACTTTTTTCTTTTTCAGCTCTCGATTTTTTTTTCCCTGTGTCCTTCTTGCTTCGCAGGAGTTGAAAGAAACAAATTTCTGAGTCCTGAGAGAAGTGATGAAGGATGTTATGGAGAAGTGACAGAGACTCTGCAGGAGGACTTTATCCAGACAGCTTCGGAAAAATCTGGGACATCCTCTTTTTGGAAACCTACTGAGAAAAGAATCTAAAGGGGAGATTTTTTATTATTTTTTTCTACAAAATGTATTTGCTTGAAGTAAATGTATTCAGCATCATTATATTGTATTAAGCTAAACCTACACATTTTTGTCCGTGGGTGCACACATTTGAAATAAGTGTTATTTACTATTCTGTATGTTGTACATATACTGTGTTGATCAGAACGTCTGGACCATAATTTGTTAATTGCTTAAATATATCTTTGTTTCTGCTTATGTGTACAGTAATGTGTTGATTTTTAATCTCTAAATAAATATTAGCTAAGATATGTTTTGGGATGTTTTTTTTTTAACTGCTAATTTGCATTAATTACAGGTCAAATCAAAAAATCGGGCAGCATGAGAGAAGAAATTCCCTCTCAGAAAATCTGCACATTGTTTTAATTAGAACAATATGAAACTGAAGTGTTTCTGCACTTTGAGCTTTTTCAAATGTTGTCATGTTACAGGCACAGGCTTCAATTTAGCTGATTGGAAAATTTTATGTGATAGATCAGCACAACTTAGCCTATGATTGTGATGTGGAATGAAAATGACACATTGCTTTCAATTTGTTTTGTTTTGTTTTCCAAATAAAAATTTGAAAAGCATGGCAATTGTATTCATTCCTCCTGAGTCAATATTTTGTGGAAACTACACGTCCAAATGCAAGTCTTCTGGTCCGCATCTCCACCAGCTTTGCTGGACATTTTGCCCTATTATTATTATTTTTATTTTTTATTTTTTGCAAAATAGCTAAAGCTCAGTCAGCCAGATGAAAAACCTCTCTGAAAATACATCTTCATACATGTTCTAGCCTTTCCAATTGACTTTAGGTCTGGATTAATATTAATATCGGCATGTATGGTGTCCCACCCCAGTCAATAGCAACCGCTTAAAGGGTTTTATTCCAGGATTGTCCTGTATTTAGTCCCACTTATCGTCCCATCAGTGTTGCTGAATATAAAGAATCACAATTCTCCCACCAACATATAAGTTTTCAGTTTTCTGCAACACACATTTTGCAGCTATAGGCCTAAAAGTTCAAGTTTGGTTTGATCCAATCAGATGACCTTTTGCCACATGTTTGCTCTGTTCCTTACATGACTTGTGGTAAACTCCTGATGGGATTTCTAATGGCTTAAAATGTCAGATTCATTGTGTGGATGGCCGATCCTTTCAACAGATCCACCCAGCAGAGCTGCGGATCTCTGCACTGTGCGAATTTTCCAAAACATGGCACGTTGTTTTATGAGCCAGCTCTGCTTTTAATGTTTCACAACTTTTATGATGCAGTTTGTTAAGACGAATCTGGTAGAAAACGTTTTACTAATTAGGCGGCTTCTGATGGGAAACGGCTGCACAAGAATCACAATAAAAATGGGGGAAACAAACACATACCAGATTTTTTTTAGGTTATTTCTCTCTTTTCAATAAAGTCGCGCTTCTATTTCACAGCTATTGCTTTCCTTTGTGCTGGTTTAACACAAAACGACAAAAAGTATGAAGGTTTGTGGCTGCCACTCGGCGACATTCTCTGTTTTCATTCTGTCGTTTTACAAGAACCAGCATCACATGTGGCGAGAAGTGCTAAAATGTGACAGAAAAATGCTTTTGCTAATCTTCTGTCCTGGATCAATTCCTGCTTCTTTTTTTTTTTATGTCCCTGTGTGCAATTAGAGGAGCGCGAAGAAATTTATTTCTATTGTTCCTCAGAAGTCATTTGCATCCACAACATTCTTTTGTAAATTGAAACCAGGTATAATGAGTCATTTATTCTTGGGAATGAGAACACAGTGAATCATAACTTAGTCATTTTGAAACAAATGGATGCTCCATTAATCATCCCAATTAAATGGCATTTAGACGCTTCTCTGCATTTTGTTTTCAGGGTTTAATTTTATAATAATAATAAATTGCTTTATTCTTTCGCACTTGACATTGCCATCGAAGAACGGTCCAGAAAGCTTTCAACTAGGCAACCAGGTGTGAAGAACGTTGGTGCTCTTGTCTAAACCAAAAGTAAATAAGAAGAGGGTTTTTTTTTTGTTTTTTTAGATCGTATACGCAGCGAGGGGAAAGTAGTTGAAAAGTGGTGCTTTAAAAGATAAAAATAAAGGAGAAGAATCCTTTAAAATCATTGCAGTAAAGTGAGAACTTAAGCCAGTAGAGGTCAGCAGAAATAAGGTTTTAAGATTGCTGTCCAACAGTGACTGCTGTCAGCTGCAGACCGCTTTCAGACTGGTTAGACTTTCATAAGCTTATGCACTGTTTCCCCTTACCAGCTGGTTGAGATAATAAATTACATCTGTAGCCACATGTTGGACTGGAGAC
This sequence comes from Poecilia formosa, assembly GCF_000485575.1. Classification (NCBI taxonomy): domain Eukaryota; kingdom Metazoa; phylum Chordata; class Actinopteri; order Cyprinodontiformes; family Poeciliidae; genus Poecilia; species Poecilia formosa. The sequence goes on along the minus strand of NW_006800379.1, from coordinate 90,387 downwards.
ATTTGTATGTGTAATGTTACTCAGCTTAAAGTGTGTATATTAAAATCCCAATCCCAAAATAAAACAACTGGCTGCTGAAGCACAAAGTGTTTCAGGTGCAGATGAGGCAATGAGGTGACATCTGCAGAAGTGTGACATTTTGGGCCAGACTCTCCTTTGAACCCCTGCCACACTTACACTTGGTTATGAACCTACCAGCAGAGGAAGCTGGTGCTGACAACAAAAACACCCAACCGTGAAACCTTTCTAAAAGTAGATGCGGCTTCCAGCAGAGTAGAAGAAGAAGAAGAAGAAGAAAAGGCATTCAGTTATTTTAAAGAGATTCAAACAAGCATCTCCAGGAGTTTCCAACAAACAAGTTTGATCCGTTGACACCCCTAGTTGGAACTTGCTGGACTTGAAATGCTTCCTATTGGGAAATTGCAACTTCTTTCTTTTTTTTTTAGTTGCATTTAGCGTATCTGCCAGTACCACACCTACTGAATGCACCGCTGAACGTTCAACATGTATGTTGATAAAAAACAGTTGCAGTGTGCTTCAGTATGACTCAGGGTTCTTGCCCAGTGATAGGTTTCGGTTTACTGACATGAGCAACACATCTGTGAAGGAGTGTGCATATCCAATTCTTGACATCGGGGCTGTCAGAGATTGAGATAAGCAAGACAAAAGCAGCACGCAGACTGCTACAACCTAAAATTAATCTTTCTACACTGACTGTGAGAGTCGGAGTTTGGCATTTGAGTTTAAAAAAGAAAAAAAGAAGAATTCCTTCATCTTTCTCAAAAATGTTGTTGACATTTGTCCAGCACATCAGTTATTATTACAAAGTTGTGTTTTTAGTATGCAATGGTTGAAAGAGGAATGTTTGTTTTCTGCAGAAAGGACGTTCCCACATTGACCAGGAATCACTAAGTGTTTCATCAGCAGTTTATCTGGCTGTATTTTGTTTTAGCTCTTAGTTTTTCTTACCGCTTTTGGTCAACTCTCATAGAGCTACAAATGGAGGCGAAGCTCAGATGAACCTAGAGAATAAGCTCTCAACAGCAGAACTCAGAGAGACGGCAAAAGACAGGGATCACCCTGCACCAGTCATCACAGAGCAACACAGAGGCACACAACCATGCTTAACACACACACACAAACACACACACACACACACACACAGTCTTAAGAGTAATTGATGTTGCAGTCATGTTTTTGGACTCTGGGAGGAAGCTTGAGTACCTGGAGAGAAACCCATGCATAGGGAGAAAATGTCAACACCATACTGGGACTCAAAACCAGGACTTTCTTGCTCCAGTGCAGCGGTGCAAACCACCCTCCACTCTGTTTTAGTCTAAGCTGGGAGTCTGCTGGAATATACGAGCCTGTGAACATGTTTGACCAAATCGGAACGTAACAAAACCATACCAATTTCATCAGTTGTCCGAATGTTTTTGGCATATGATTGAAAACCTAACATTTTTTTTCTTTATTTACCATTTTTATGAAATTCAGGAAAAATTCAACGAAAAATGTTAAATAATTTTTTTTAAGCTAGCTATTTTCTTCATTCTAAAAGCTAAAGAAAACAAACAGAAGAATAATCATCAAACTATTGTCATTTCACAGAATCCACAATTCTGAAGCAGTTTGTGAGAATATTAATTTGGAGAAGTCCAGTTTAGTGTTAGATAATATTCCTTCTTCTCTCTTTTTTAATAATCACTGTGAAATGAAAAAGAAGGGCACATTATAATTTATTCTAATTTACTCGGTGCTGTCCTGTCTCAGCTCTGTTATTGTTGTGAAGATTCTCAATCTTAAGATTTATTTATTATTATTATTACTTTTAATGTACTTGAAGGCACCATTTTTGTGGACAGAAAACTTGATTTAATTTGAAATGAAATGAATTGGAATTTTATCAGCTAAAATCTCCAGTCTGTGACCAAAGGGAACAAGAAAAAAAAACCCTTGCATACTTGCAAACAGTTTTTCTTGCCGAAGTCGATTACAAAACAACAACAACAAAAAATCTCTATGTTATCTAAACTTAAAGCATAGGGGCAACAGAGAAAAGAAAGATTCATGACATTAATATTAAATACATATTATACCCTGGTGTGCACAAACGGGAACCATGTGGGCTGAAGCGTGCTGCGTCCTTCCAAACTGTAAATGAGGCTAAACTGAGGGAGGGACAGAGAAACTGCGTCTCTCCCTCTGGGGAAATGTGTATGTGTGTGTGTTTCTAAGAAAGAGAGAGGGGGAAGAAAGGATGGGAGTGTGTGTGAACAGTTATTTAGTTTCTCCCCTAACGTCGCTCACCGCATTCTTGTCTTGACTGGAGGCGAACGGAGAGCGATTTAAACACACACATACACACACAGAGAGAGAGAGACAGACAGAGAGAGAGAGAGAGACAGAGAGAGAGAGATCAGAGAGGCAGATTGGAGCTGAAACTTGGCTGCAGACGCTCCTTGTGCAGGTCAGTCGATCTTCATAATCTTTTAATATTCTTATGACAGTCCAGACTCAAGAGTGCGTCTGCGGGACACTGTCCATCACCAGCGCGAATTGCTCATTTGGTTTAAGTTGCAGATTTGCATCTACATTCGGAACGTCTTCTCCACCTTTGCGCGTTCAAACCCGGCAGACCTCAAATGTTGCTGATGATGTCAAATCGCACATCTCATTCTTTTGCGTGCACGCAAAAGGGACCTGCAGTCGACCAAGTTTATCGGTTGACTGCAGGGTTTTTGGTGTCAGCTTCAAATCTAGGCACTCGAAGAGGAGTCACTTGGCGCTTTTGGTGATATCTCCCATCATTACGCTGTCCGGTTAGCGGGGATACCTTCACGCAGCGTTTGGATTTGGCGCGTTGGACCCCAGCGCAAAACAAAAGCGAGGTTTTACGCACGCTTGCCTCCAAAACAGCATTTTCCGAGTAAGGGTCTCCTCAGTCCAACGTCATAACAACATCTCGACACACATGATGTGCGAGGTCCTATGCGCAAAATGCGCGAACAGTAACACAACTCTGAGCGCTAATCAGACAAAATAGAGACAACTTGCTTTAAATGTCCCGGCTGTAAAAAATAATAATAATAAAATAAAAATAGAAGAAGAAAGAAAGAAAGAAAGAAAGAAAGAAAGAAAGAAAGAAAGAAAGAAAGAAAGAAAGAAAGAAAGAAGAAGGCTCTGAAACGATGTTAGGACGATGATTGTTTGTTTTTGTTTTTTCTTTCTTTGTTTGCAAGGAAAGAAAGAAATTACCCAAATTCTTTGAAACGTTGACCGTAAGGTGAAAGGTATCCAGTAAAGTCACTAAACCAGAAAAACGATTGCATGATTTTTTTCAGTTTCTATTGTGGAGGTGTAAGGGGAGATATTTACTTTTAACAGTGTCAGGCAGAAGTGTGTTCACAAAAGACGCAATGAACTTGTCGATTTTTGTTTTAAGTAACTCAAATAAGTGGATTAGCAGTGGCGGCTGGGGCGATATACCGCACAGAAGGGAATCGTGTCAATTGGTCAATAATAAACAATTGACCAATCAGCATTTCTAATCCCTTTGGTTTGCTCAGAATTTTGCCCTGACATCGAAGATGCCGAAAGTTTTGGGTCGCCATGGTGATAAAGTTAAATATGGCGACAACAGCAGTCGGGGAGGGAGATCTTGCTTGAAAATGGAAAGGATTTTCCAGCAGACATGTAAGCTACAGTTTCTGTTCCTCGGCCTGCCTTATTAGTTTTAGCTTCCATGTTGCTCTGCTCTTTTGCATTATTTAATTTTTCTGTCCATCTGTTGTCACTTGGTCTTTCCTGTTAAGCTATTGGACGTGAATTATTTTATGCGTTTTGTTGCCTTTGTTAGCAAAAAGCTAATGCTAAATGTTGCTGAGATTTCTTTATTATTATTATTTTTTATTAATGGTTATGCTCTTTTGTTGTATGTTTTGAGTTCCTGTTCTAATAATGTTTGCTTGAAATGATGTTCAGATTCTGATCTGGTGTTGGACAGGGACAAGCTGAAGTTCTGTTTGCTGACTCAGATGTATGGACATTCATAAATAAATCCAGTGGGGAGCTTGGTGTTTTGGTTCCAACGGAGCTTTAGTCCTTCTAATTTTTGGGTTACTTTTGTCAAAGTAGACGTGATTATTCCATCCCGTACCAGTGTGTTTTCTGTTATTTATGATAGAAAGGCCTTGTCTAGTGTAATAATTGATAATCTTCAGTCTTAATAGAATTTTGCTTGTTGGTTCTCATAGTTTTTTCGTTTGATTGACCCTGATTTCATGATTAAATACTGTATGTTTCACAAGTTAATGAACAGAACTTTTATTTTTAGCTAATTTAACACTCCATAGTATTTCACTGTGTGAAGAATGTTATATAATTGTGGAACTGTAGTCAGTTTCCTATGTTCAGTAGAATCCATACTGGACTTGGAAGAGAAATATATCAGCCCCAAGTTATTTGTTTGTTTGTTTGTTTATTTTTAACCAGCCACCACTGATTATTGGACATAATGGCAATATAGTCCAATTCAGTAATTGTATTAAAAATACATGAATATTTCTACATAATACATCATTGAATTGCATGTGCACTGCGCAGTATGAATAATGAACCACCACACACTGTATGTCAATGAACCTGTTTTTAATTGGGCAGGTGTAAAGAGAAAGAGAAGAGCTGGTAGAACGAGCTCGTAGTTAGCACACCATATGGTCTGTGACGTAACATCAACGACGACATTGCCTCTGTGCGTGCGCGTCGGTTAGTGTGTGTGTGTGTGTGTGTGTGTGTGTGTGTGTAAAGAGCGCGCGCAGCTACACATTAGATCCTTACTGACCCACAAACACCGTGTGACATCACACGTTCCCCGCTCGCAGCCTCGCGCGACGAAGAAGGACAACAACATACATTATTTATTTAAAAAATAAAAAAAAAAAAATAAACGATGAACGCCGTGACCACCGCAGCCTGCCTGCTCGTCGCTGCCTTCAGCTACTACCTCTACGGCGGCAGCGACGTGCTGTCATCGCTGCTCGGTGTCTTTTCTGCAGACGAACCCTCCATGCCCGAGCCGGGAGATGCTCCGCGGCGAAGCCCGCAGGGAGTTCCCTACAGCGAGCTGCGCCACATCGTCAACGCCGACGGACTGCACCTGTTCTGCCGCTACTGGGAGCCCGCAAGTCCGCCAAGGTCAGTGAAAAGCAGAGCGGGGATCCGTAGTCATGACAAAATCAACAGGAAAACACTCCACCAGTTTTGATATGCTTTATTTCTTGCGGCCAGTTCGTGATCTTGTGATGTGACGTTACAAGTAATTCAGAGCACATGGCTGTTTCCCGTCATGGAGTCACATGACTTTAAGTTTAACAGATGGGGAACTGCGGTTCAGATGACAGTTGGGTTGTCCATTGAAACCTGCTAGGTACTTGCGCATGCATGCTGCTGTGGGTGTAAACCACCAAGGCTAAGCCATCAGCTGTCCAGCACCCTGTGATAGAGCACCAGTTAGTCTGAGCTCCTTTATTTTATATTAAGGTTTAACTTTCCAAGAGTTGGTCAGACTGTTTCATCAGTGCTGAAAAACTGTCTGTCTTAATCTCTTATTGGCTGTTAACCTTTATTTATTGACTGGAGGTTTTCTGTCTGGACATCGTGGAGCTTTAAACAATAAAAGTAGGTCAGTATTAGGAGTCAATAATGACTAAAAGCTCCTCTAATCTATAGGAAGTCTGGATTATTTCTACTCATTGTGCATCATAAAGACATTTTAATTATGATAATCTCTGCATAGACAACATGATGACTGACTCTGGGTTATTATGTTTAAAAAAACTGCAGAATCTGAATGTTTGGCTCAGGCTGTAAGCTAAAATAGTCACTGATGTTATTATGCATTTAGCTTTTACAGAACCAGACCAATCGCCTGCAGACTCTTTTATTTGAACAATTCAAACTCTGCTTTTAAAACAACTTTGTTAATTAATGATAATAGGATTGTAATAGGCTGCACAGTGGCGCAGTTGGTAGAGCTGTTGCCGTGCAGCAAGAAGGTTCTGGGTTCAATTCCCGGCCCCAGTCTTTCTGCATGGAGTTTGCATGTTCTCCCTGTGCATGCGTGGGTTTTCTCCGGGTACTCCGGTTTCCTCCCACAGTCCAAAAAAACATGACTGTTAGGTTAATTGGTCTGTCTAAAATTGCCCCTAGGTGTGAGTGTGTGTGGGCGCATGGTTGTGTGTCTCTGTGTTGCCCTGCGACAGACTGGCGACCTGTCCAGGGTGTACCCTGCCTCTCGCCCGGAACGTTAGCTGGAGATAGGCACCAGCACCCCTCCCGACCCCACTGAGGGACAAGGGTGTTCAGAAAATGGATGGATGGAGGATTGTAATAGCAGCATCATGAAGGGACAACACAGCTCAAAATAAGAAGTAAAGATGCACTGTTCTGAGTTTAGTTGTTGGTTTGACAAAACTGATTTGAGCCGATTTGGCTATAAGAACTATACTATAAAATACAAAAAAAAAACACATTTCTTTCTTTCATGTCTAAACATGTCATATTGGATAAATAGCTTATTACAGTTTTTAAAGTCTTCTTCTGACTTTTTTTTTCTTTTAACAACTCACTGATGCCAAAAAGAGCTAACCTGGATTATTTTTCCCTCAGTAATATAAACATTGAAGAGTGTTGTTACCCCAGTACAGTCAAGTGTTAAAGGACGTGCATCAGCCCAGGAGACAATTCCCAGTCCAAGTTCGTGTCACAAATATTAGGAATTAAAGTGTGCTTTTTAACCCCTGTGGACAGAATCTACTCTGCACATGTAGTGTTCACAATTGAACAGCATAAATGTCTGAAAATCATGACTCATTCTCCATTCTGATGGATAAATAACATCATTGTCTCCTTGGCAAAGCGACATCAAATCACAGAAGTATTAAAACAACACTTCTGAGTACTTTACTGTAGTGCTGATGCTTTCCTCGGTCTCCTGTTGTTGGGCCCCCTGTGGTATGCAGTCTCTAGCTTTTCAAGTCCTCTGCACCCGTCACATGTGAGTCTGGCAGAGTGTACGAAACCCAACGCATTGCTCACATCTCTGAGATGCCAAGCTCTCCTACCAGCCGCAAAGCTGCATGCATGCCAGAAAATGATGCCACGCTAAACAGAACATCTGGAATTGACACATGGGCCCACACATTTCATAAAGACCATGGTTTGTTTTCTGGCTCAGCTGTGGAGCAGATTCACGTCTTACAGCCACATCTGTATATGTGTGTGTGTTTACACAGCAGTCATCCGTGATTAACTGTGTTTGTACACAGGGTTACTTGTATACCTGTGTGTGTGTGTGTATGCTTGGGCAGATGAGAAGCAAACACTGAGGTCTTGTTTTTGTGTAACTATGACTGATGAGGCAAATGCTGCCCACAATGCTCCTGTGGATCTAAACAACAGCACACTCACACTAAATCCATCCTTTAGTGTCTTACCTTCTGCTGGTAGATCTTTGCAGATATGAATTTCTCTTACACACGTGCTAAAAAGCTGAATCAGTGTAGCGCTGGAATATCTGTAGAGTCGCTTGTGCTGTAACTGTTTTAAAGCTGCAGCTTTTTATGGCCTCTGTAGGCGCTTTCTCACTGGAGAGCAACCAGTAAACCTGCTAAAACCGCAAGCAGGCACAGTGGAAGGAGACTGAGTAGCCCCTGTGGGCTGTATCGAGTTGTGTTCACGTCTTCACCGACATTTTAGATCAGTCATGTGACAGTGTTATTCATTGGAGTTGTTTAAAACAGATCAGTTGTTTAAGCTTTAGACGCAAGCGCCACAGTTTTGAGCAAGCATGGCTCCAAAGTGTGTAACAGCAGAAGCTGCAATTAAGCTTTAATGTGATGGTTGCATTCTTTACCCAGACTTATTAAAAGTTTTTCACTGAGTTTGCGGCTGTCGTAATTACAGACAAGTGCTTTTCAGTTTTTCTGGGTGAAGAATTGCAGCCGCTCTGTAGTGACGGTGGAATTACAGTTGTAGTTTTAAACTGCATTGTTTATGATAAATCAGCAATGTTGGGTAATAGAAATAGTTTGGTGGAGGGATTGTCTTTAACTGGAAAGTCAGGGTTAAATCACTAACTAAAGACTTGTTGGCAAACGTGTGAACTTCCAATTTTCTCTGATAGACTTACTGGCATCTGTTCACCCTAAGGTGGTTTGGATAAAAGCAGTTTCTATCTTTACTAAGAAAAGACACAGACTGAAGGTTTCCTGTAATAGATCCACAGGCTTACAGTGACCATGTGCAACTGCTGTCAGATTATTATCATGAGATGCAGTAATTGTGATATATTAACGACGTAGAGGTTTCTACATCGCTGTTCGAATCTGCTTCTTGCTCAGCGAGAAACAGATTTAGATCAAAGAAAATGAAGAAGACAAAACTTCAGTTTCAGCAAAAAAAACATATTTTAAATTGTAAAACAATAATATAAATACATTTAAGGTATATATTTTTGGATATAGTAGAAGTTTATTTGCATTAGGTAAAAAGATTAAGGATTTTTTCTTGATATAAACAGGACCCAAAGGAGATAAATACAAAGAGATTGCTTGTAGCAATTTATGTTTTTCACAAAAAAAGGGGTAATTAACATTAATTTAGCAGTTATCTAAATGCTAATCAGAGTCATTAGGTTTTTGAACAACAAAGCACTCAGACAAAAACCACAAAGATGATTAATGTAGTCATAATAAGCAGTTCATTATCCATCACCAGGGGATATATTAAAGCCGGTGTTTTACATTCCCATTTCTACAGGGTATCACAATGCCGTTTGCACTACGACCAAAGTATAATACAAAGCAATAATTCTGCAGCTACTCCAAATAGTAAATGCACTGAAGTGTTAAAAAGCAGAAATGAATCATTCAGGCTAAAATGAAACCCCATGGTGACTGAAAGGGGGAAGCCCAAGCAGGGTGTTCATAGTGACCTTTGTTTGAACATACTAGAGGATTAGATGACCGAATGCAGGAATAGTTCATGACAATAAATATCTTTTAAAAAAAATGTAACGGTAAAAGAATACAGACCTGCACCCACCAGACATATCATAAGTAAATAATTCAAAGGGAAAAATCCAACTACTTAGCACTATTTTTATTTAAATGTATTTAAAGATTGGTAATGTACTTCAAACATAAAGATAAGCAGGTATTAGCATACAAATGTTTAAAACAAAAAGTGTAATGTATAATGTGCTACATTTATATAGGAATAAT